>NW_019394428.1:0-127867 GCF_000612105.2 Orussus abietinus | reverse complement strand
AAACGGTGAAAGCTAACGTACGAAATCAGAGGGCAGCACACGGTGCGATCGCGCGACCCTGCCCGTGAGCAATCTCCCAACTCATCTCTGGTATATACACTATATTAGAAAGAATAAATATTTTTAAATGGCCTACAAAAATTGCAAGAATATTTTTCACTAAAGAAAATTATTGCATGAGGTGAAAGTTTTGAAATATGACATATAATTTATGTAATCAAAGTTTGGTGAACTTAAACGACCAAATTTAAAACAATACAGTCATATTAAATGGTATATGTAATATTTAAAGAAGTTTAGTATAACTTGTCTATTTTAAGAAAACATTCAACTTATATCGAACGTCCTCTTTGAATAGTCGAGTGTAGAGTATTAAAAAGTGCGCTACTGGTCTCACTCAATAAAGATGGCAGTCTGCATCTACCATGCGAATGAGCAAGGGAGCCATTGAATCACGAATTTTGGGAGTATGATGACTTTATCGAACTGCAGATGACCCTGCACAACTGGCCAATTACTACGAGGTAACTTAAATCAATTGTTTAACATTCTGCATACTTTCGGTTCTAAATCCATCCGTACGCTAACCTTCAATCGCTGAGTTTACATGTGAGTGTTGCCAGATTTACTATGGAGATAATGCGTCCTGATTGGTGGAAGGTGTAATGGCGCGCGATTTAACCAATCAAAATTATGCTGTAATCGATCGTACTTGCAGATGATTGGCCGACGGTGTGCACTCTTCGCCCTTGGCGGGCTTTTGATTCTTGTGTTGACGGTGAACATCTACTTTGTGCGAATGATCGTCGAAGATTCCCCGGAAAAATCATATTCGAAGAACTCACCCGTTGCGGACATGAAAACTACAAAAGAACAACTCCTTTTAAAAGGCAGTGGAAAATCGGAGAATTTTCGAACTACGGTGATACAAGACATGGAGGAGAAAATCAAAGCAGAGATGCACACTTTACCTTCAAAATATTTCAAACAAAACTCCAGTTATACCATACTGCTCGACAGACTGCTTATTGAGCTGAGGCCTATGTTGAATGTTAACGATGATATATGGAGTATTCCAAATAATAATGTAAGAGTGAATTATGTCTTTGAACATCCCTTCCTGTAACGTCACATTTGTTTAATCCAATATTAAGTGGATTATAAAAATTAATTATTGAATGTGAATACATTGTATGAAACGAGACAAATTGCCAGCCTATTGTTCCATTCAACATTAGTTTTGCATGCTTTTAAACCTTAATCCTACGACTCGCACAATTTCTGCGTATACCTACAATATCAATACTCCTTTATATCTTTGATTAATTTATTTTGCATTGCATACTGAATTCGAATTAAGAAAATTGTTCTATAAGGTACGATATCATAAATTATGCAACTGTCGAATGAAATTTCACTTTGTGCAAAATGCTTCGATAACGTGGACATTGTTGCTGACATTTACGAATTCTTTGTCAGTGCAGCACATCTAGTGATAGCGTTAATACATATCATAAGGAATTTAATTTTAAAAATTCGAGATGAAATTTAATATAAATTATGTATTTAGTGGCCGGATGCTCACCATTTAATACCAGCTGCTGCTCCCGAGTTAGGAACTATTATGGATGCCCTGAGGACGGCAAAAATAGCAAGGGCAGATAATGCTCCGCTGGGTACGCAACTAAAGCTTATGCTTACTTTAGAACATGGGGTAAAGGCCTTGTTCAAGCCGCAATGGTACCCTAGAGATGCAATAATTGAGGGACCCGTTTATTATGGAAAGGACAGGCATAATGCCGAGGTCGTAGCGTTTCACCTATCTTCGCTACTTGCTCTAAGAAGAGTGCCTCTCGTCATTATTAGAAAATGTACGTCAAGGTATAAGTGAATATGCTTACTATACTTATATACGTATAAGTGAATACCTTTTTTCCATTAATTCAATTTACATTGTAAGACTTTTTTATTAAATTATACTTATAATCGTGCTTAGTGAAACTCAGAGAAGAGGTGCGACCGCGAGCAACGCCGCAGCTCTCTGCAACTATGTATCAGGAAGGCAACGATAGTTGTTTATATGGCGTATGCCATTACTGTTCGCCCTCGGATCCCGTTTGCGGGAATGACGATATTCTGGAAGGTGCTCTCATACTTTGGCTGCCTTCCTACCTGAAACTGACCAAGCATCGTCATCCCTGGCAAAGAACTTACAAGCGGCACAAACTCGCCCTTTGGGAAACGGATCGCAAGTTTTGTGAAAAGGTTTACTCGTAATGCTGATTATCAATTTCTATTGGCCTAACTTCAAATTTTAAATGAACCGAACCTTGTTCAAGTAAATTGTAAATTGTTAACTAATCGGAACTTCGAAAAAAAGTTTACTAACAACTTAGTTATTAGTGACTTAGTTTATGCTAGGTCTAGTAGAGTTGATAGTAAATTAAGTTTTGTATATTTCCAGGTAAAGGAATCGAAAACATACTCACCGCAGTTGTCGAGTAAACTCCTAGATATAGTAGACACGGCTGTGTTCGATTTTTTAATGGACAACGGTGATCGGCATCACTATGAGCTAACCCAAAGCAATTTTCACAATCCGGCTGTTTTGTTGATCGACAATGGCAAAAGTTTGGGAAACCCTGACGTTGACCATTTCGATATACTCGCGCCACTGTATCAATGTTGCATGTTAGTATCATATCGTTGGTTTAAAATTTCTTTTATACTTTGTGCGTAACTAATTGTGTCATTTTTGTTTAATCGTAGGATACACAAGTCAACGTGGGATCGCTTAAGATTATTGAGTGGAGGTTCTTTAAGTTCCTCTTTAAAAAGGCTGCTTGCACATGAAGCTGAAGCTGCACGTGCTGCACCTCTGATTACCGAAGCGCATCTCAACGCAATGGACAGAAGACTTCTTACAATTTACTCAGTTGTAGAGTATTGTCTAAAGGAGAAGAAATACGCTTCTAACGTGATCCTGGATCACCGATAGCTTAAGTTTTCATCTTAAAATGAACATAATAAATGTTGTCTCTTTTACTATTGACAAATATTTGGACGAGATACAAAGTAAATGATGCATCTGAACAATGTGCAAAAAGAAACAATGGTCAATATAGGGACAACAATTTTCTGGAGATTCTAATGGAGTAAATTGCTACCATTGTACAATAATTTGTGCGTGCAAAGTAACGCTCATGTTTGCCGCGCAATTTTTGATCTTTCATTATTAGCGAGGTGGCTTTTTTGCGTGCGGCAAACATGAATGTTACTATAATTTATTGAATCATGTAAGAAATGTAATTGTGATCGGTTTAGTTTTGTCTAAAGCCGAAGGACTGCGATCGTTAATTACTCATGATTGCGATATTATGCCATACAATCTAAGTATGGTACTTTACCAGTGTTTTATAGAATTTTTTTATCAAATTGTTAATTTCCTATTACTAGTCAATTTAACGTTTGGCAGCTAAAATCGATAATGGGGTTAACGAAGGAAGATACTTTATGCCGTACAAAATACTATAACCGCGTTAAGTGACTTTTTACCAGTATGAATTTTCGGCACCCTACAGTAGATACGTAATTATATTAATAAGATTATTGCCTTCATCGAGAAACTGTATTACATAAATGTCAGTAACAATTAAGTTCTACCGAATAAAGCGCACAACTCTGGCATGTTCTTTATTACTTTTCTCCGAATGCAAAGAAAAAAAAAAGAACCATTAACGAATCTAAAAATAAACTCCTCGGGACAAGTCAACGGATAATCCATAATGTTTAAATGGTTTTATTTATGACACAATAACTATCGTTATTTGGATAAAGTTCGGATGTGGCGCCATACAGCGTATAAATACGGTATAAACGTAAAAAACCTGTAAATGCGACTGTATAACGATTACATTGTATGCACACGTCGTATCAAGGATATCTGCTTCGCGCACATCAGAAAAAAGAAATCGAGGACGTTGACGGACCTCGATTCGATAATGCGAAGTACAATATGTATAATCCGTCAGCGTTCGTTTATATAATCGGCAACTAAGGGTGAACGCCAATTTTAGCGTTAATGAAAAAAGTCGGCTTAAAATGCATCTCATTCTTTACAAACAACTCTATTGACGTTCAAATTCGACGAGACTCCGCGTACCACGTCGCGTTGCCCCAATACCGAGCTTGCATCTCTCGCATATTTATTTACAACAATATATATGACCAGAGTTACTCACGTATCTTAGTCTAATCATCGACCTCTTATTCGGCATTATTCGTAATATATATTATATATAAAACTCAGCGGCAGCGTCGTTAGGTATATATTATCGTATCAACATTCTTTAATTAAATAGAACTTTGTAGGAAGTTATGTATAAACAGACTATATTTGCACGTGGCCAGTTCTCACTTCGAAGGGCGCTGCTAGTATTCTCGGTATCAACTCTATCGAGATCTAGAGGTACATCAGGGTCTGAAAGAGGAGCCGACGTATCGGAACCGTTTCTCGTTACCGAGATCAGTGGCAATACTGATCCAAGCCTTGGCGGACCGAAGAATCAATTTCGATTATGAGCTACATCTACGAAGAACTTCCTTCTCGAAAATACAACGTTAATTAACATCGAAAGACACCCTAGCAGCGCTCGGCTTGAAGCTGGCTCTTATACCTTCTATAATACTGTATGCACCGTTACGATCATCGGATCGATCCTTACAGATCCCTTGGCGAGTGTGCATTTCGTTTAGAAAGAACCGACACGGGATTCGCGGGGAAAAAAAACGCGTCCTTTAACTAAAAAATATAATCGTACGGCCGATACGGCAGGTCAGCTTATTGCATCGCATAGTGATTACGCTTATCGAGAAACACTTAATAATGGCTCGCTCCGTGTTTTGCTACGCGTTAAATTAATTACGATATCACACCGAAATGCCAGGCGCTTGCGGAAACGTTGATAGGCCGCCTCTAAAGTGATAACTTCTTAGACTGCAACCGGACATCGACGTCGTTCTTGTGCAAGCGTATTTTCAGGAGCTAAGGTCTAGGCCTATCTAGCTGACTATTACTCAAGGTCCACGCTATATTGCTCCTCTCTTAAAATCGCAGATAAAACAAAAAGAGAAGGATCGATCGATCGGTGAACGTTTACGAGTTTAGATCAAGGATGGATTGGTATCCCCCTGGCTGGGCTACAAAGTCATCCACGTTCCGTCTCACGTGCTTCCACGGAACTTGGTTGTCCCGTGCCAAAGCACAGCAACTAAAATCTACTTAACATTCAGCTATTGTAAAATTAACTACGGCAACGCGTTTAAATTTGTTAGAACGCCGTAATTATGGGACGAAACCGTAAGAATTTCTTTCCTTCTCCCGGAAGGCGGAAAAAAAATAAAAGGAGGCTGAGCTCTCCCCCCTTGCAACGGACACCGTACTCGGAAGAAATCGCCATTGTAACTGGAACGGAAGCTAATTTAATTGCCGATTTAAAGCATGTCCATCCTCGGGAGATCTTGGAATGAATTTACATTGTACTATCAAAGAAACTGTCCCCTGGAGAGCTACCAAAAACCGTTTCGTAGTCCACGAGACGTGCTGGCGTCTGAACGCAACAAGAGCTACGAATACTGCAGTAACTGTGTTTCATTACGAGACGGCCGAGCTACGGAAACCAGGGATGAAAACTGGAAACCAAAGCCTATCGTAACCAGGACCTGAAATCTGGCTGGCCAGTCGGATTCTCGTGCGAATCCAAGATCCTCTGTCCCTACGATTCTTCGAACGGAAGAAAGGTCAAAAAGACGTCCTCTTCGATCCCGCCGTCAGGAATTCATGCTGGAATCGCCGTCAGGGACGGGATGTTCTAAAGGGCGGACTCGACGCCCTTTGAGGAGGACGTCGAGGAGCTAAGGTCCTCGGAGTGCCTCGTGTGCGAGGAGTCGAGAGATGTGACCGAATCGCTGTCGTTGCTGTGCGGACTCGAGTAATTGGCTGCTTCCTGTAGCCTCATCAGCATGTTGAGCTGCAATTATGAGGATGGACGAATTAGCGCTCTCTTTAACAGTCTCCGGAAAAAAAGATAACCCACGAGTACCCACCAGAGGATCGCCCTCGTTGTCGCTGTGAGTGCTGCCCAGGCTCTTGACGCTGGAATTGCCGACGCCGGATGCGTGTCCAGAACTGACGACGTCGTAGCCCACGTCTTCGGGCCGCAAACGAAGAAGGGCGTCACTTCCTCCGTGGACGGCGTGCGTCGAGATCCAAGGATAGCTCGAGGTGATGAACTGGGCTGGATCCTCCCACGCCGCGTCGCTGTTCCCGTTTCCAGCCACGCGTCTTCCGTAGAGGGTCAAGCCTTCTCTGACGGCCTCCACCAGGTATGGGATCACGGAGTAGTTCCACAGATCCGTGAACCAGACCTGGGAGCCCGCAACTTCCATCGGGCACGGCAGAAACAGCCGAGGACCTGGATAGAGCAATAGTTCGTGGTACATCGATATCATAATGACTGAGACTGGAATTGGAAGACTCAGAACTCGATGTCTCGCTCAATGGTAATAAAAAGAGACTATTTGATCGAAGAATTACACAATTGATTAGCCTTGAATTTATTATACTTCCGTGTAAGGGAAAGAATGCGTGCTGGTACCGAGAGGAATTCAGAAGACAGGCATTCGTTGGAAACTGGAACCTATAAATTGAGCGGCACTCACCTAATGTTACATCCGAGCTACTGTGCGTCTCTAAAAACTTGTTGAGATGGAGCCAAACCCGAGGAAGCCACTCTACGACAGCCGCCATTTCCGCGTTCCTCGAACCTCCGGATTCCCGGAGCTCGTGTTCGAGAAGTTTGCGCCGTAAATACCGACCCAGGAATCCCTTTACAGGCTCCATATGGTTGGCGCAGAGAACCCATCTGTAGAAATCAGAAATAAATACGTACAGAATACTCTCCAAAGTTCGTCACATTCAATTAATGCTCGAATCTCCGAGATTTCTACCAAACTATGCCTTGAATCACTAATTGACTGCATATCATTTTCACTCTGTTGTTCGTAACTAAACAATAAATCATATAAATTAACAAAACGCTCAAAGCGTGTTACTAAATTTTAATTGTAATCGGGAAGAAAAAAATACAAAGCAACCGACTCACCTGAAATTATGATGTAATTGCAGATTGGTGGTACTGCAGGTAGCCTGGCTCATGGTACCAATGATGGCTGGACAGGAAGAATGCCTGGTGCCCAGAAGACCGCTGAACAACTCCCCAAGCGAAGCCGCATGTTGGAGATTCTCCAAGATAATCACTCTGGGGAGTTCATCGGCAGCATTCGAGTCACACCTCTCGGCAATGTGCGCCAGGTATTGCCTCAGCTCCTTGCTGGACTTGTGATCGACATTAAACGTCGCCACGGCGGCGGCATCCTTGATGTCGGAGTCGGTATCCACCAGGGCATGCGCCAACTTGCCGGCGAGGTAGCTTTTCCCGGTACCGCTGGGACCACAAAGAATGACTCTTCTGTGCTCGGTCAGCAGGGAGACCAGTCGCTGGACGATCGACCTGGGAATTAAGGTATCAACGGCCAGCCAGGAGTACCCGGACAGAACCAGATAGATCGTCTTCACGTGACCCACGAGGTAGCCGCAAGGCAGAAGCTCCGGATGCTGAGAGTCCGTGATGCACCTAGAGGCCTCGCCGAGGTAATAGGCGGCCACGCATTCGACTCCTAATCCCAGATTCGTTACAGGGTCCACCCTGGACACGTAGTCCTTGAAACACCTTCTTACGGTCGAGTCCAAGGCGTCCCACGAGGTCTTGTTGGATATGCAGACGTTGGCGATGATGCAGTGAGCCGGCTCGCTGCCTCCCTCGTTGTTGCTGTTGAACGGCGCGTTGTAGTTGAAGGTGTTCTCGCCGCCCAGATAGATGGCCACGTTGATACGCTTTCCGTCCGTATCCTGTTCCAGAGGGGGCTCCGACGAGGTCGTCGTACTGGGAGGTACCACGGGGTGCTCGGGGACGTTCAAGTCCTCCAACTGGTCCGCCGTCGAAGCGTTGTCCCCGTTGGAGAGGGCTGCCACGCTCGAGGCCACTTCCGTCATGCTGAAACGGCGCTCCGGGTCGCTGGGCAGCGACGATTGAGAGGACGTCAGCGACTTCGAGGTCACCAGACGCTGCAGACGCTCGTTATTTTGCTTCAGGTTCAGCATTTCGTTCTGGAAAGAAAATATTACATTTTACTGTGAATTCAACAGAAATTCAATCTTAAGGTGGTCCGAAAATTGTATATCCGAGGGATCAGTCGTTTATAAAGCTTTCCGTCGAACTAGGTGCACCGAGTCGTTTGAAATCTTACCACGTGAATATGAAAGCTCTACTGAAGGTCCTGACTGAAATTAAATTTTTTATAAAGAAATTGAAATGTGTATAAACAAGTTTTAAAGACAATACAATTTCACGAGTGTCGGGATCTTCCTTAGGGCTTACATATTTACGAGATAAAGTGTCAAATGATTCGGTACATCCAGTTTGGAGAAAAGTGTCACGTAGATACTTGTTACAAATATCTTCGTTGGAATTAGAAAAATGCTATTTTGTAACACCTGTATTTTAATTGTTTTATCAAATAACTCCCAACTCTAGTATTCCATAGTCGTTCCACCGCCTCCGCAAGCGCAAGTAAAACCCACCCTCATTTTGATGACCGTGTCCTTAAGCGACTCCAGCTGATGAGCAGAGGACAGGGCCTCGAGCCGGATATCCGTGAGTACCATGTCCTTCTCCCTGAGCTGCTTCTTCAGCTCGTCAACGTCTTCGTCCTCCTTCTTGTAGAGGGCCGAGCTGCTCTTGCTACCGCTGAGGTTGTTCTCGTGTTCCGGCGACTTTTGACCATTGGTCCTGGACCCTGACCCCTGCTGGCCATGACCCTGGCCTTGGGCGGACTCGTGCTTGACTGCAGTGGGTAACCTGGGGCTATTTGGCGCACTGAGATCACCCGGGCCGTCCTTGCAGTCCTCAGCATCGGAGACCGATCCGTGTCTGTTCTTCCTGGACCTGGAGAACGCCTTAGAGAAGGAACTCCTCAGCCAACCCTTCTTCTTGTGGTGGCTGCTGGCGGAACAGGCGCTGCTGAGGGAATTCAAGGAAGTCACGCTGTCGGCTGACAATTGCCTCGCCATCGAAGAGCCCTGGTGATGATTGCTGTTCCCGGTGCATCCGGTGGTGCCCTCGGAATCGCCCAGGGTGTGCCTGCGACCGTTCGCCGGTCCGTTGTTCAGGCCAGCTTCGGCGCTCTGTTTCCTCAGCCTCTCGATCGTATCCCTCAGCTCCTGCAGCTCGGAATCCTGCGAACACGAATAGCACGAGCACGTGTAAATCTCTAGGTTGTCCAAGTTTTTCAATATCCAGGGAAACGCGCAATAATCGACCATAATTATTCCCGGGCATCGGGCTTAATTAGAACAGCGGCGAGTTACGGTTACGCGGAATATGGATGCCTCTTTTTCTGGTGACTGCTTCCAGAGGTGGGCTTCCTGTCGGGACCGTTTTTTCCTTACTACCGTGCAATGTGCTCGACGAGGTGAATTGCCGGAATATCAATTTAATATTCAGATTCTATTGGAGAGGATGCGCGTGATTCAAATGATGTTATGTAAAATGCCGATGTAATTCGAGTTTACTTCATTCCAGTAATAAGGAAACAGCTTGGACGAATATTAGACGACCAGAAAATTATTCAGACGGAGAAAACGTACTTTTTAGTTTAAACAGTCCACGCCTTGCATGGCATGTGCGAAGCTACCTAACAGAGTATGGTGTATCCACCTAAATTAACATTAACTTCAATGTAGAAGACTTCGTCTTAGTCTACGATCCAAGCTTGGCAACGTGTTCCGTCCCTGTCGACTAATTGGACGAAAGTGTACTGAAAACACGCCAAGAAATAGAATCATCCGGCTTTTAATTCGACTCCCCGATTCCCGGCAACGGTCAAGGTGTAAACTCGAGCATAAAGAAATGGAGAATTAATGAATTCTTAGGTTCAACGCCCTTCGGGTGTGCACCTCTAAGCAGGTGCAACAGGTTGCAAGAGTGCACCGAGTGCCCCGGCGTGCAGAATTTAATCGCGTGAATTTTCTTTTGCTTTAATGTCTTCAACGGTAGCCGCACGATTTAGTGAAAACATCAGGAAAAATTCCTGGCGATTTCCTCGCAAATTTGTCCCTTTTGTTACGGTGGTGCGATCGAGTTGTGGGACTTTCGAGGTGTCGCAAGAAAGCCAGGCCGTGGTGCTCACCGGTAATAATGTATTTCGCTCTAAGTGTATAATTGCAGCGTCTATTCAGTTCTGAGGGTTTTTATTGTGTGAGTAGTATGGTCGTAGGTAAGGTAGAGAAGCAATGGCTCCCCTAAGAGGTATACCGTCCCTAGCTAGTCGCTCCTTTATGGGCAGGACTGGCTCATGCGGTGGCAGGTGCAGTTGATGCAGTAGGTGCTCTTGGGAGTCCCTGCGATGGGAAAGTTATACTCTTGAAACGAAAGAGCTGATTATCTATTCCGGAACGTTTCTTCTCGCCCAAAGATGACGTTCTCAGAAGTTGCAAACAACAGAAATCAAATCCTCGATGTCTTACTCTTTTTATTAATTTTTTCTCATAATTTCAGACACGTTACGAGGAAGCTTTGTATGTCAACATAATTTTCAATCCAGTTCTACGTCATGGGGAATTTTTGGTCTTCGGATGGTGGAGTCGTTCCGTTGTACTATGTGGGTTCCATGTTACTTGGAGAAGACCAGGTGTTCCAAAAGCCGTAAACGTTAAGGGGGAATATTATTAAGGAGTTACATCCGTGTAACTTTTATCGTTCTTCGTCATTGATAATTTAGAAAATTAAGATACTTTCTTGTCATGATGTGAAGGAGACTACGTGTGTTCCGGCGCAGCCCTTTTGACAGGTCAGCCATAGTATACTACCAAAAAGTAGCCATGTTTTATTAACCAATGGTACTTTTAATATTTTGCAATACGGCGGTGTTTTGGAAGGCGCAGAACAAGTCAAAAATAAGTCCTCCGTGGGAGCGCACCTTGGCCTCATTTACATCGTGCCTTTTTGTATAAGAACTCCTTATCGATTGTCCTCTTCTTATTTATTGTCAATCGTTTTCACTTTCCAGGTTAATCTTTCCATGAAGAGGACACTTTTCAGTGCCATGACAGCAGCTGCAGTTGTCCGAATGGCTGACCACGGAATCGCTGCTCCAGGAATCGGCCATACTGAACAAGTGTCTCATAGACTTGGAGTCGGGTTCAGTGGATCTATCCGCAGTGTCCTGATCAAGGACCTCGGGAACTTCCTGGCTCTCCACGGGTTTTTCTTCTTTGCAACTCGTGGGCCTAGGAGCACCTCCAGCGCTGGTGAGCAACCAAGGGAAAAGGTTCTTTTTACCTTCAATTTTGGTCTTCCTTGTTAAACTTCCAGTCCTGTTGGAGATATTTCTTAATCCTCGTTCCAGCTTCGCTTGAAAGCCCTTAGGGCTCTCGATAGGTCTCCCTTCCTTGAAGCTCTGAAGTTTTGAACGTTGCAACGCGCTTCCGGACACAGGACTAAAAGCCCCTTTAACTTCCTGGCTTTTCTCACCCTTAGGCTGGTTGGAACTGGCAGAGGATTTAGAAGAGCAAGATGGAGGTCTTCCCGAGGAGTTGGGTATCCTTTTAGAAGGATGTTCTTCGGGGATCTTCAATCCTAGCACCCTCGCATCTTCCGAAGGGATGGGGATGACCATCGCAAAGTTCGGATCTGGTATGATCTTCCCTATGCCTAATATTTGAGCTAATTTCGATCTAGCTGAATCTCCGGGTCGAGGAAGTCTCCGATCCCGGCTACTATCAGCACTTTCCCTGGTCCCTGAAGTGTCCAAGTTGATCGCATTTTTCGTTTCCCTATTTTTGTCTCCCTTCTCGGCGAGGTCCATTTTGTCGTTCCTTACCAAGTTATTTCTGTTCATTTCTGATTAGAGCATATCACGATGATTTCATTGAAGATGGGTTTCGAGTGGTGGTTTGACTCCGGGGTCGACATTAAGGACTCAGAAGGCTCGTCATTTTTATGGAACTTCGGCTTATCCTGACCCGGAGGTGCCCCCTTTAAAAATTACTGCTCTCGTATCGAATCATGGTGTTTTCCTTTTCTGATTTTTTTTTCTTGCTCGCGGGTTCCTGGCGGCGATGTTCGAGTTTTGCTCTTGGAATTTTGAGGTTCGACTGTCAACCAGCTCGCGCACCGGGCGCGAAACATTTTTGAGAGCTCTCCCTTCATTTCTTTTTTATCCCTTTCAGAGAGACTCTTCCTCTCTTGCGATTTACGAGAGGGCCAGGAAGACTTACGACAAAAGCATGCCGAGGCTTGCGAGTAAAGCTTTACGAGGTGTCACTCGCTGATCTTACACTTTTGTACTGTGTCTCTTGTTATTATAAGAGAAAAAGCGCGTCACCTTAGCTGCTTAACCTTAATCTGTACTCAAAGGATCGACGTATCTACTTTTTCAGAGATTCGGCCGATGAACCGAACGAATGTATTTTTCACGGAAAAAAGACATCTGCGTACTTAGCAAAGGACGACACTGAGAATATCGCAAACATGAATATAATTTGTGCAATCTCAATGAATTATATAACTGCTAATAAATGCTTGTCCATACAGCAAAAACGTTTCTGGAACCATTTGCTAGCCAATTTTTAGACTTTGTACATTGTCCGAGGCAAGTAGATTCTTGTATTACGATCGTGAATAATTTTTCTGCGTCTACTGGTACCTAACGAACCTACAGAACTCTACAGAATTTTCACAAAGTTTGAGACTACAGTCAATGGATAGCAGCGCGTGGACTGGCTTGATTATATCCCATTACCTCTTAACATCTAATATAGGTCCTTTTCGTATTCCCACCAAGAGTAACGGCAATAAAAATCGCTTAACGAGGCAGAACAAATTATTTCTAGGACTGCAGAATTTTCCTTTGTGCCCCATGACGTCCAATGAAGAGCCTGCACGTCGTTCCGTCCGAACTCGAGTTAATTGCACCGGTAGTTGAATCGCAGGGACAAGGAGGACGTTGCTCCTAGGAAGAGGTGATGTACAGGTGTGTACAGGGTACAAGTATGTAACGACACGAGTTGAGTACAGGCTCGCAGCAGTGACAGAGCCAAAGGGCGAAAGGTCTCACCTTCTTCTCGGCGGTGGCCGTGAGTTGCTGCAACCTTTGGGTCATGTTGGAAAGGGACTGCTCGAAGGCTGACACCACGTGGGCCTGGAACAGAAAAAAAAGGAAAAGTCTTAGTTGTAAATCAGCCCATCGAACGTGTCCCTTTCGAGAGAGGCGAGGCCCTCTCCCGCGTAACGACTTTCGTAACCCAAAAGACCCTGGCCACCTTCATCTAGAGCTTTGTAAAAGGACGTCTGTCAAGTCCTTGTAAAAGGACCCTCCGGACGTGGGCCGGAGGCCCTTTCGCGTTCCGGGGCGTCCAAAAAGTGGCGAGACGACTTGGAAGCATCCTCCAAGAACGGAATTAAACTTTCCATGTAAATTTTCTTCCTTTATCCTAATATCGACGAGAATTGCCACCTTCATTTTCAGGGGGTCATCTTCAGGAGTCGCCTCGATCGGGCCGCATAAAAGGACCTTCCGAACACGTTTCTCTCCAGGGTACTCCCCGATACTTAATTAACGCTCTTCTAACACCCACTCATCGGTCAACTTTCCATCGACGCAAGGTTAAAGCGTTACAGACTTGTCCAGAGAACGGTAAAATTCAGGATATAATACAATCGATCGTAAAAAAACGGACGCGTGGTCCCGCGCTTTAGAGGTGAAATTCCTCAATTAATAGAATTGTCATGAATTATTCTTCATTATTTTTCGCTCTTACACGTTTGGGACCGTCTGTTTTAGACATAATGCCAACACACCGAGATTGTAAATATCAATTGACCGTATAAAAAAATTAATAAACGACTGTTTCCCTTCTCAAATACACGAACACGAAAGAAAAACAAGCATGTTTGAAAACAAAGCGCCAAGTCATAAACAGGAAAACCTGTAGTAGCATCTTCGGTAACCTAAAACACTACCGCGGGGTTAGAAGTTTCACTTGGACAAGAGTAAGTGCACAAGCTTCCAGAAAATGCATCCGCTGGATGTATCTCGTGTGAGAATAGAAGTCGCCATGTGCAGGGACGGCACACGCGAGCACTTTTCCCGCACCCAAAGCGACGAGGAGCGAAAGAGAACGCTATCCGAGGAGGTCAGGCTTGGCTGGGGTGAATTTTCAAAGAGAGCAGGCTTTGGCCCCTGCCCCCGGGGGCGCGGGGGCGGGAACGCCAGATGGTTCCATCTTCTATCTCGGGCCACGGCCCGTTCGAGGGGCACGTGGTACGCTCCTGGCCGACATCGGCGGGCCCTTCTGGCTCCGGGAAGGCGCACCACTCGCCGTGTAATTACGGCGGACGTTTACCAACGCCAAGGCCTGACAGTTAGGAGATAATCAGCCTCGGGTGCCACGGAGGCGAGTGGAACCAGTCCGCGAACTAGTCCACCTAGTCCGCGTGCTGGTCAGCTGGGCCCCATTCCCCTGGAGCCGGCCCCGCGCCACCGGACTCGGCCAATCGTTCACGAGGGCCTCGCGTAGGACTGCGGGTTATCCGAGAAGCCTCCGATGGACCGTTATCCTTATCTAGCTTCCTCTCTTTCGTTCTTCCGACTCGGTATCCCGATTTCAGGCGCAGCCGGCCACGGTTTTCCAGGTGGACGTGTCTTATCGGAACTGGGACGTGGGACGGCGAGACGACCCGCACGGAAAAAAAGAACTTCGTTCATTGAACGAAATCGCTCTCGATTGACTGCATTTGACTTGTCTCAGAAAATGTTTCGAGCGGGTTAACGGAATTTTGGCTCACTTCTCCACTCTCGTACGGCTTCGATCGAAGTGTTTGGGTCGAAGTGTGAAGTTCAATCGCGACAAATGTTTTAATCAATTAATGAAATATTTTTATTAAGTCTACCTGATTACTTCATGTTTTGGCGTCATCTATTTGCCACGATATTTGCGGCAATCGAGTAAAAGTTTTAGGGATACTATCAAATATCTTTTTACGCCCAATACCTGCGGGATTACGAGTTCATGTTATAAGTCGATATGAGACAAGGAAGTTTCATGAATCCGAAATCTTCTTCTCTAAAATGAAATTCAAATAAATGTAGAGCCATGTTGTAAACGTGAATATAAAACATTGAAATCTTAGATGAAAAATGACGTTTTGAATTCAAATGGTGCCTCGAATCTTGTAATATTATTTTGAAGTCATGTGCCTGCTGCTTAGGCGGGCAGTTATTTATATTTTCTCTTGAAATGGAATAGTCGTTAGTATTATTGGTTGATTCCGTTGGAGCCGACCACGCGCAATCGGACTCGTCCAATCATTCACGAGGGCCTCGCGTAGGACTGCAAGTTATCCGAGAAGCTGCGGATGGCCCGTTATCCTTATCTGCTCTCCTCTCCCTCACCCGGTTCCTTGTCCTCTAGGGTGTAGCTAGATAGATGCTTTGTTTGTTTTTGATACGATTATTTATTACCTTGCTGAACGGAGGATCTAGGCCGCCGATAGGTTTCGTACAAATCCCGGCATACCGTACAAGCCGCAAAACGAAAACTACCAAAGTACGATACAACCAGCTATATAATTAGGCTAGAAATTCGCGTAATTTAAAAACACCCCAGGTCCTGTATCATTATAACGTACTTAATACCTGAATACCGAGTACGAAGTAGTTGTACGCTTTCCTCGCTTATCTCAAAATATTTTTAAGAAACTCTAAGTCCATGATGTACCAAGGCATTTCATTTTTCTTAATTTTTTACGTATTCGATTTGAAACACATTCACGATGAGTTTCTCTTTCAAGAAACCGACGTTTCCAGTGTTTCAACACTGAATGAAAAGTCATTCCAAGATGCCAACTCGACGTACGCTATTCACGGACATATGAATGGCGTAGCTGAGACACTCAGCGCTTTTGATTTCAGAGAAAATTGTGTAACGCTCGTTCCGAGATGTATTCTGTTGCGGGTGAAATGTGGGTTACCGAAGTGCAGGGAAACCAGGGAAAATGGCGTGGTGGGAATAATCGCGGTTCGGCACTTTCTAGTGTAAACGATGCGGCACGCGAGGGCATTTTTCGGACTCGCGGTAATGGAGGAATTTTAATCGAAAGATTCTTGTCGATGTTTGCTATTGATTTATTACTGGTCGTGCCCAGAAATGCTTCTTAAAGCCATCTTCAAAGCTAGATCTACCGATTTTGTCAGTGAATGTTCCGAGGCCCGAGTCGTGGAAAACGGGTCATAAGTAATTGCTACATTCATACACGGAAAATTCACATTACCGTTACACGTGTTTTAATGTAAAAATCATCTTGCTATTTTTAATTACCATTTATTACTGTTACGTAGCATCGATAGTAACTAGTGATAAATGATGTAAAGAAGAGTTGCTATTATTTTTCACATTTTGACCACTTTTATGTATTGACATGTAATGATCATAAATGGAATGGCAAAATTAAAAATGTTTATTGCTTCTAGTGGTGTTGCTAAAGTATGACTACTTAAATTCCATTGAATATTTCATATTTTGAGAGAGTAACAATGAATATCCAGAGTCGTTATCTCTGCACTTGCATGCAAGTGCTCTTACGGTTGCAATTGTTTCTCCAGTATCATTTCAATTCCCTCCATCCTGGTTAAACTCTGCATACGGGTAGAAGCATGCTAATAATAAACTGATCTATTTGTCTGACCGAAACGGGAATAGAATGGCGTTGGACGACGAAACGCAGCGGAGTAGCACGGTGTAAATCTAGCCAGAAGTCAGAATACGCAACATATGCAGATGTTGATCTACAGATTTCCCTAGACTCTGCTTTCTATAGCGGATATTACCCCAGGAAATTAAATTTGCATACAGCCCACTGCATCCGAGAAGATATCCCGCCACTGTAGGTTTGGTACAATTGGGGCAAAATCGCCCGGCGAATCTCTGGATTTTCTCGTAAACTCGAAAATATGAGGACCATAAACGTTAAATCGCCATATAGTTGCTACATACGAAGCAAAGCAAGTTATTTTATAGACGAGGGTCATTCTTTTTGGACTTTAAATCCAAATCCCCCTGCGCAGCATCCCATTGGGACCGTATCGGGTCCAGACATTCAATCGATTCTTCTGGCATCATGGACCAACATTACGAGTGGGGTGAATTCATCCAATAAAAGTGCACGGCACTCAAAACGTTGAAAGATGGTCAAACCGTCATGTAGAAAAATTCTATCAATAGTATCGATTCCTTGTAGAATTAAACCTCCATTTCCAGCATTCTTTAGAACCGAGACAGATTTTATCTAGAAATGGCCAAGAAGAGCCAACATTAAAAATGCGAGAAGAATCTCATAATGCCACAAATCGCCTCTTAAAACCCAAAATACGTCCGAGGAATGTCAGGTATTTTTAATAAAACCCTTAACAACCATTCTTCTTGGCTAGACGTAAAATCCTTCCCCCTCGTGTCACTAAAATCCAACCATGATTCGACGCCCCCCTGGATCCTTCCGTACACCTCGAAGAGCGTCATTACGAACGGAATAAAGTCCCTAGCCCAGCATCCCGTTTTATAGTGCACATTACGGAGCAGAATGGTCGTCGCGTTTTACGACGTCCAAACTAGACGAGGCGATTCAGAATTCTCGTGGAAGTGGAAATCTGGATCTTCGACGGGGGAAAAAGACGTTAACAATTTTATTTTTTTTTAAATAAAACCCCGGCTTTGAGTTTGATGAGGTTCTTTCTCGCTCTTTCCCGTGTCCCAGTGACACGGGCTCGACTGGAGATCATAGTGATTCGAGGGGGCATATTTCAGCGTGGAGACCATCTTCTCAGGGGACATTAGCATCGCTCCAGGGACGGGAACGTAGGCGAGTGACCCACAATGCGACCCACACACGGTCGTTACATTTTTCTCCCCCCCCCCCCCCCTCTCTCTCTCTCTCTCTCTCTCTCTCTCTCTCGCTCTTTCTCGAAAGCATACCCCTGTACACGGCCCCGTGTACACCGTGTATCCCTTTCCTCTCCCGGTCGCCATTTTGCGGCGCTATGGGACGGGCCACGACGTGGATTCCTTTTTCTCCTTTGGGTCGGGCATATCGTCGACGAGAGCACGATAAACGGCCTACTGCAATCTGGGAGCCCCCCCGGAGAAAATGCGCGCTCGGCCGTTCGCCTTTAAGGAATTGCCGGAGGTTTTCTCTTCCTCTCCACGTTCCTTCGTATCTGTATGCCTTATTTTCCCAAACTACAATTTTTCTTGACAAAAGGAGCAATGCAGAAGAAAAAAAAAAACGGTACTCCGGATATCTTTCTTGATACACGTGGGAAGAGATTGTATTTTTCTTTTAGGTCGAGGGTCCCCTGCACGACCACGCGAAAGACGACCTAATGCTTCCTGGAAAGTAACGCAAAAATATTTGTCAGCTTAAATTTAATAACCTTCCCATTATCTGTGATATCTGATACGCTGTTATTTGTGAAACCGACACTTGCAATAAACTTGCTGCAACATATTTATGAAGGCATTTCCCATGCCTCTCCTTTAGATAAACATTTCCTCTAAGAGCTACATGCCAGGTTAGATCGAGTTCCGAGAACTTGGGAGATTGCTCTTAATTCATTTCTAAGAGGTCCTATCCCTTGGGCAGGGTCCAGGACTCGCGGGGGAGGCTGCGGCAAGTGCTCCGATCAAAGTACGTCTCTATCACGGCCGAGAATCGCCCGGGGTTCGAATTTACGACGGTAATTCACGGCGGCGCGTTACGGAATTCTACCGGGCGTCCTCGTGGAAAGGACTCGAATCAGCGAAGCGAGTTCCTACCAAGGATACGACCCGGGAATCGATATCTAATCGAACCGGACACCCACCTAGTGGAGCCTACAGATCCTCGTCGGCAATATCGGCCGATCGTAAACTTCTGAAACTCCACTCCCACGCGAACATCGTATTTACTCATCGCTCGAGGTCTCTCTTTTCGCCGATCGCCCTTAGGATGCCGTCTTGCTCGCGCATCCGCGTGAACCTTGGATCTGGGTGAAGCACTATTTCTCGATCTATCCCACGATGCCGTGCATGGAATTTTCGCTCACTTAGAATGCTGCAATTTCTGGTTCGATGAGAACTCAATTGCCCCGGATAAAGAAATATAAAATGAACACAAGCCAGAATCCTGACATTGCTCTTATACCGCCCAACGAACACTCGCAACACTTCAAAATAAAAATCGTGCAAATCAGAGACTGTCACTCAGCATAAAGAGTCGGCGATTTAATTGTTATTTAAGAAATACACGTAAGTACCGAATATGTTCATATAGTCCGCTTTCATAATCCTAAACTATATACGGTGTTATGAAACGCTCAGCTTTGATTTTTAAGTGTCGCCGTTCTTTCGGAAAGCAGCGTATTTTTCTTTCTTTTCTCATGTGGCTTGAAATTATTACTCATGACCCCATTGGTGTACGATACATGTGTAATCCAATTGTGTATGTTTCGTAATGCACTAGATTAGAAGAAATAAATAAAGGAAAAATACAGGGGCCTGTCTCGCGATCGCCTTGAACGTTCAATTGCTTCAGGGTCTAAACCTAAATTACCCCGTTTTGCGGTATTTTCATAGATTACGAAACCCCGTAAAAATTGCGAAACTACTGTCTGGCCGGCATATTTGCGAGTGATTTTTCGCAACGTCGGAATCCTCCGGACTTTCTCCTCCGACGGGGCAGATCGGGATTTATCTCCTCCGACATTGAGCGGTTTCCGAGGAAGGTCGTTGATCGCACGCGGATCGATTCTGGGAGTGACAGCGGTTGCAATTTACAAGTTTACAACCGTTCGCCCACGTCGTGGTGCGCGGCTTCTCTCCGTAGGTTAAAGGAAACGAGCGGCGTGGGAGAGAGAGCGACCGCGAGTACAGTGGCGGACGTGAATGCCTCCCCTGCAGATACGGCATCGCCTGTGCAGGATGGGAGGGCATTGATGTCTCCCAGTGTACAATGGCGGACATAAATGCCTCCCCTGCAGATACGGCATCGCCTGTGCAGGATGGGAGGGCATTGATGTCTCCCAGTGTGCAACTACGTGCACGAGGGCTCGCTTTAACCGTAATATTGCCAACGATCGGCGATATTTTAACGCGAACGACTCGTGCCCAGAAGTCGATCACGTCTGCGGTTTTAGTTTTCCCTAGGGACCCGATCTGCACGGCGAACTTAAGGTGTGACGAAAGGATCATTACATCAAAACGTGACAAAATAGTAATAAAGCTTTTCTGCAAGTTGGATCCACCAAATTATTTGGAACTTCAGATTATGAAATCCCTAAGAAAGAATGTGATGCTCGTGAAATTTCATTTTTCAAATAGAAAAAAAATGTTATTTGTTCGAGACAGTAGTAGGACACATTTTTTGTGAAAAATGAAATTTCACGGGCATCCTGTTCTTCCTTACGACCGCCATAATTACGCGTGGAAGTTTCAAATGATTCGGTGCACTCCGTTTGAAAATAAATTTTATAAATATTTTGACCATCTCATAATACCTTATATATCTATGAGAGACGGCTTCATACAGAATATATTTCATCGTTTATTTCATGCTTATTCTTTCTGGAAACATGACATCATATTTGATAGATAGATCAGGAGATGAAATGATAATTGTAAATGACAGACTTTAATGTCTATGGAAGGCAGTTCCATGCATAAATTATTTGGTGCTTACTTTCGTCGCAAAAAGTTGCAATTACCTCATATTTGATAGATATTGTATAAAATGGTAATTACTGATCTCAACCAATGAATATTTATTAATATATTTTCCAGATCGACGTGAAAGGCTTAATAAAAGTGCTGGAAAATGTTGAGTCGACGAAACGAGTTCATAAAATTTGTCTGAATGATCTATCTCTACTCTCGAACGATCTTGTTAGTTTTGTTTCTAATAACATGCTATGTCAGAGATGCCAGTAAAGTTTACTGAAATCGTTCAAGCTCGTACAAGGGTGATTGATTGGCAGCGGTCAATTAGTTTGCCACGCGTCGTCTTTTAATCAATCCAGTTACGAGCTTTCGATGTAAACATCGAAGACCTATGCAACGGGAAGTCTGGATTTGATATCGGGATGCACTCCCACTAATCAAATAGCAATGAGCATACCGAACCTCGGGGCTTTGTATGGTTGCGAAATTGCCCTGTGTCAATATCGTGTAGGAACTTTGTATCTCTCGTATGGTATGCAGACAAGAGATATGCTGTGCATATGCTGCATTGTTCCGTCGATGAATGGGCGAATGCATGTACGAATGAAAAAGAATAAATAAATAAAAGAAAGCAAAGCATAAAGAGGAAAAGTGAACGCTCACATCTGGCGGCTCGTCTCTCTCTGTGTGTGCTTATTTCATTCCGGGAAAATGCTCGCGAAATAACGTGGGTATAAAAAATTATTTAGATTTTCTATTTTCTTTATCGCCAGGGTACATCGTCTCGAATGATTGCATAATCGAGCACCATAAAAGAGGTCGCGATCGGGGATCGAAGATCCCTATTGATCTCGTTCTCTGGATCCTTGACAATGTGACCGGACGTCTCGTTTGCAATTGAAGACGAGAAATTATTCTGGGCGACGCGTCATTGACAATCTAGATTCTAAATCAGGAGCTCTTTGAGTTCTAAGTGATCTCCAAGGTTAACTACTCGCGATCTTTATTTATCGGGACGGGCGAGCAGGAAAAAATGTCTGCAAACTTTTGCAACTTTTTGGGCTCTCTTTGAAAGGAAGAAAAAAAATGATCGAGGATTAACGGATGACTCAATCGATCGACTATTATTAAAAAATCTTTGGCCAGCAATTACTTCAATAAGTTGTTATTAAACGTCTAATTGGCCTGTCCTCGGGCACGATTGATGTTCTTGAGCTCGTGGTGGCCGCCTCGCGGGTTGTAAATATGTCCCGACGAGGAATTGAGCATTAATGCCTCGACTGTCCGCGATGTCTGGAGAGAAATCTAGATTTTACATCTAGAATTTAGACAGGAAAGTGTGCGCCGTTTCCGCGATACATTTGAGAGAATTATCGCGCCTTCTGGCATTCGGACGGACGGACGGACGGACCGACGATATCGCTTTAAACGATGCCAATGAAGTACTTTGAATTCGTTTACAACTTTCTTTGGTTTACTTATCATATATCTTCTCTCCACGTGCACGAAGAAGTAAGAAAAAATAAATGGGACGTAAAGACGTAAGAAAATATAACCCTTCGGGAAGGAACGCGTTTACCTCTGCTTCAAGACATAGAATAAGGACAAAATTGCTTAATAATATAAACGATTCGCGTGCAGGATGCATATAATCATTATCTATGACACGCAACGTGGGAGGTCATGTCGAATTATTTAGAATGAATATTTTCCCATTTCAACAAGTCCTGCTTATACAGGGAAGCGTAAAAAGCCACGGCCGAGGCCAGGAAATAAATGTACTGGTTCGAGGGATTAAATAAGGGCGAAACATGCTTTGCGGAATTGCGCGCAGGATGCATCGCAAAGTGCATCCGAGAACAAGGCCCACCACTGTGCACGGCTTCGATACGCGTTGTGTTGCGGGCTCGTGAATTTTTTACGACGAAACTTTCCGCTCCGTTATTTAACCACGACCGGCCGGCTTTGTGTGAGACCAGCATTCATTAAAAAATAAATGAATAAACGAGCCCTGGTTCTTAATTAAAAAAGAATCTCAGCCGTTTACAGCCACACAACACATCGTGGATTTTAAAAAGTTCATTAAATATGAAATGTTTAAAACCTAACATTAACCTGACGTAACGTGTATGTTCAGGTCCCTCGTGTAATAACCTACCACATAATTTGACCTAACCACTATACCCTACAATTTAATTTACCATAAGTCAAGTTCCTTTTTACTACAAACTTAAAATTATTGTCAGGTCGATGTCGTAATTCCTGGCTAGTTAAATAACCGCCGCGCGCGATGCGTAATTTTAATTTTGAAGTGCGAAAAATAGGTGTCCCGCGTTGGCCGCGAAAACGTCACCTATGTCACCTATGTCGGACGTGCGCTAGTCACGAGCGTGTAATTACCTCGCTCGTCTTCCTCGTAAGGGAATCCTTGAGGTAGGCCGCACGCGGATCCGCCTTCCTCCTTTTTCACCTTTTCCCATGTCCGAGCAACGTGCCGATAAGTAACGGCGATTCGGCCCGAACCTCGGCATTAATTCCGCTGCGGGTTTCCGCAGCCATCGCGCGACATTATTTCCACGGTTAAAATGGAGCGATGGTTCCCAGGCCCGGCACTGTGCGAAACTTTATCCGAGACGAGTGCGTGCCCTCCGGAACGCCTCTCGTGCGGAAACGCATGCCTGCACTCGCCTGCACTCGCCTGTACTCCTCTGCACACCCACGCGGACGTACCTTGCTCGATAAAAAAGGAAAAATCACAAAGCCTAAAAATAATCGTGCAAATCGGATACCAAAGTATATCGTTTAGGATAACGTACATAGCCATTCAATTATGCAATAAAACAAAATTTCCCTATTAGCCCCATATATTACCTTCCATTATACTGAACGATGTAGGTATGCGCCAGTAATTATGAAAGTAATCTCCATAGAAAATCTGAAAATTGAACTTATTCCACATATTCAGTTGCATACGTTTAAATTACAATAATGTGAAGTTAATTTTGTAACGGAAAAAAAAAAAAGAGACCGCTATCATAATTCCAGGCACATGTGTGGTTACCATATATGCACGACTGTGATTTTCAGGTGTCGCAATTCTTTTTGCGTGAAGGATATGCATGGTTGCATTCACACTTATGTACATGTAAGTAACGCAGTTTCTTCAATCGTGGTCTTTTTGCAAAGCACGACGTCATTTTCATAAATTCCGAACCTTACTTAAAGAATAAAGTAATCGATTTTTCCGGCCGATTTCGTAAGAAGCGAAGGTTATGACAAAGTCGTTGATCAGCTCGACCGAGCGATGTCAATACGCGCGAGATTATTAAAGAAAAACCGAAAGGGATGTTTATTGCCATTATTTATGGCTCTTTAAAATTTGCCGACCGAGGCATCTGCCTTGTTTTCCTGTATGATGAATACGGCACTACGTGCATGCGCTGTTATGCAGATGTAGAAGTGTGTCTGTGGACGCGGGGGTAGGTGTTTATGTGCACGCATGCGCACGCATATGCAGCGCCGGGGTACACGAAGCCACTTGGCCTAAGGAGAAACACGTGATGCCCATCTTGGGGATGATGGTGCACCGAGGTCGGATGTATGCGGTATCCAAAATGCGGTCTTAAGCCGAGGCTGGTTTACGCGCGATGCTGAAGATTGTTTATTAAAGGCAGATACGGCGCATTAAATCTCGAAGAGCACGCGTAAGTGACTGCTCCTCGATAAATTTCGGCGTGGTTACGACCGAGGTATTCAGGAGCTCGTTTCGATATAATATGCATTTAGGAGTGCCGATACCGATCGATAAGGGACCAGTCGATCAACAAAGAATAAAAACTGCCCAGACAAATATTACAGGCAATTCTTACTTTACGAATCCCGTAGAAATTTTTATTATAAATCGCTCGTGACGAACTTTATACTCAATTTACGAGTGAGAAACCGATTGATTCGTAAAGGCAGGAATTCCCGTGCAACGTAACATAAATAAAAGATGAAGAGTACCGAAACGTCGAAGCAGGGATGCCTATGTTAATTAGAATACGTTATAATAATAATTAATAAATAACATAATTTTTTTTACATAACTGTCGTTCGAGAGGTCACGGCCAATTCTGGACGTAATTTCGGGCGTGAACGTTCCCTCTGTTCTCGGACCTTTTTTCAAAGAACCTTTTATGCCATTCCGAGAGGTGGGAGCGGTTCTCCCAGGGTATTGCGGATGTACATCTCGCGGACACTTAGATTACCCGAAAGAATCCTGCGAACCCTAAGTGAGGAAGCTACGGGGACATCTGCGCTCCCGTTAAACCGCAACTCAACGAAAAAGAGAAGAAATCGGCCGACGGAGCCGGCCGCAGATGTCGCAGATGCAACTGTGAAAAATTAACGGGAGGAGCATGTATCGATCTTGGATCGATCGATCCGGCATCCGGTGGCGAGGAACCCGAGACCCGAGATCGGTCGACGAGACCACGTGGGAGTCGGCACTCCGACGAAACGCTAAAACGCTGAAACATTGAAGCGTTAAAACTTTAAAATGGTAAAACGGTGAAATGTTAAGGCGGTCCCGCGCCGGCCATTAATCTTAACCAGGCACGAGCGAACGAGTGCGAGTCCCACGTGCGCGAGTACGCCGGGCTCCATCTATTACGAATTTCCGTGACACTTTTATGCCAGTCGAGCCCTTTTTGGCTGCCTTTAAAACGGGGGGCTTTGCAGATGCACCCCAGTCAGGAACCCGGAAACCTTAGTGTGCCATTGAGGCCCCCCTTTAAGGGCCCGGCCCACTCGTCGGAAGGTAATTGCCTTCAACATAGGGCTTTAGTAGCTAAGCGATACAGACCATATGGCGTTTAGATATCGACCAGGATAAGGGAGTAATTTGAGAGAAGCGAATAATTCATGGCTATTGACGAGTTTGCTGAGCAATCTGAAAGTAAGCATATAGAGTGTTTAAAAACATCTTGTTTTTTAAAAAGACATTTAGATACCGGTTACTGTCTACTTAAAACCGTCTCATATAATATACTCATTTTTAATATCTTATTTCCAGGGTTGACAAAATTTAATTCTTCCGTCATGAAGAATCCTGGTTAAGTTCTAAGCATGGTTTGCACTTAATGTAGGTATATTTATGCACAAATCCGCTCCGGAGAAGTTGTCTTATACTTGAAACAAACCTTTCAGACGGTGTACTTGAAGAGGTACAAGTGGTCCGAAAGAGTCTCGGAAGGGTCTCATTTTTAAAAGTAATTTTTTCCTCCGGAGGCAAAGCCGCCGCCTCTAGGGGCCCTTGTGCTATCGGCAAAAATTCGACGCAGAGTTCCCTGCCGGGAGGGACGAGGCATGCGATGCTTGTTCTCCGCATACTTAAAGAGGTCCAAATGGATAAAGAGGGTCCAAGTAGGCCCGGCTAATTATCCAATCGAGAAAGAGCCGAGACAGAACCCACGCACCGTTGCGATACATCGTGGCGCGACATGATTTCACTTCACGAGTCTCCACGGTTTCTGGTATTACTCCGTCCCGCTGAAGAGGTATAATTTTGGAACGCTCTTCTTGGAGGAAACTAGAAAAGGTTCACGTGAACTCTGGCTAGAACTCGGGGCAACAAGTGGCCCCGTTCTCACCGTAGGCTCGTTTGAATCCGATTCCGAGGTGAAACGTCGATCGCCAGGAAATTGATAAAGCTTTTTCCTATTCTTTTCGACATATCTATCCCGTGATATCGGTTTGCAATTCACAGGCGATTGAGCGATAGCACTCTATGCAAAGAGGAAATCGAAAAGGAAGAACGAGCAGGAAAAAAAAACTACACAATACGCAAAACGCGTTTATATCCATCTTGCAGTTAAAATGAAAATTAATAACGTATGATAGTATTTTAATTTTAAAATAGTTGAAGGTTAAACGGTAAAGAAAATGATTATTACGAGCTGATAAGATCGAAGAGCCGGATGGATTATCTCCCCTTGAAGTCGAAAATACTCCCATTATTATTAAAATATGCAAAACGCCTTCATATCGATTCTGTATTTCAAATAAAAATTAATGACATGTAATAGTGCTTTAACTTAAAAATAGTTGAAAGTTAGAGCGATGAAGGAAATGACTATCATGGACCAATAAGACCGAAGAGTCGGATGGATTGCCTTCACTTGAAATCCGGTTCTGATCGGTGTTATGATCGAGTTATTGGAGGAAATTGACAAGAAAAAAAAAACAGAAAAAAAAATGCTGCAACGAGAATCCTGCTACGAGTTTGAATCCGATTTCTAAGTGAGACGTTGCCGATCGTTCGGAAACCGTAAACGGTCTTTACCGGCCTCTTCGACGTGTCTATCCTGTAATATCGGTACGTGGCTGAAGGGCGAAACAACATTAGCGCTAACTGCCTTTCCGCAGAGTTTCCGTGCCGGTTCAACCCGTTATAATCCTTACCGTAAAGTGAACTCGTAACGTACCGCCTTTCGGCTACATGACCGGGTACGCGGTGGAAAAATTCTACCATCGGAATCCATACCGAGAGCTTCACCTCGGGGCAGAGCCGCCACTGGTTACGCACGCACACGTACGCGTATACGTTTCGTTTTTTTTTTTCCTTGCAATAGCACGACGCTAGTACGGATGGCTCGTCTGAATTATTTACTACAAGTCGCGGAGTGACAACTGAAATAAGGAAGTACCCACGAGATCTCAGTTAATTTCTTTCCATTCCTAACAAGTAATACAGATCCACAATTTACGAGGAAATATCAAATAAAAGTATCACGTACTCTCCGCAAAATCACTCCCAATGAATGTAAATTATAAAATTGATTATATAATTTCTAACTATGATGATGAATAATGCAAAAAAAAAGCGATGAGCAATGAATAATGACGAAGAATAAAAATGACCATGTAAAAGGAAAATGTAAAATGGTCTGTGAGTGTCGTTAGTCATACCGATGGGAAATTAGGTTTCAATTCAATAGCGGTGCGATAAAAAAATGTAGCGATTCAGAATAAAAGTTCATTATTCCTTGGGATGGGTTGCAATCGTTACGTTACGTTTAGACCATAACCGGTGCCAGGGATCGTGATTTCAATAAAAGCTGCCATAAGAGCAAGAATGCTCGTAATTTCTCTCATGTTTTTTTTTTCCCTCTTCTTTCGTGGTATTCCCGTGTTCATCGTTCTCGCTTTACGTAGGTATGCCAGTGATGGGCCTCTCGGAACATTCGCGGAAAATCGAGCGAAACTCGAGGCCGGGAGCGCTTTTACTCCAGCTACTCCCCATTGAATCGGTCAGAAGACAAGCCAAGCTATTCGCGAACAGTCGGCGAAGAGTCGGTGTTCGTTTTCTCTACCGTGTTTATACAGATGCAGTGGATTGCAGTCGATGAACCTGGCGGTCTCGCTGGGAGGACGTCGATATATCGAACGCGACTCTCATTCCGCCTCGTCTTCCGCAATCTTGCCAACCCGTTAGACAAATATTCGCCATAAAAAGTCAGAAGGCCACTCGATATAGCGGGAACCTGTCCTTACCGCGGAATAAATGCGCGAAACCGATGGAAAAATTAGCGGCGAAACCGGCAGCGAAATTCCCCCGCGACACCTCCGCTTACGATCGATGAGAAGCAACTATAATAAGTACTTATCATCGGCGCGGAGTACGAGAGAGATAATGAATTCCTCCGCAACGCCGCCATTGAAAATGCACGCCGCGTCCTCATTTACCCTCGAAATCGAATTCTGACGTCACTTTGTATTCAAAATAATTCCTTCTTTCCCAATAGCTTCGTAAACAAGTTCGATGAGTCGAAATGCGTCGGAGTTTTCCGAAAAATGTTTACACCATGGCGTTCAGTGGGTACACCGACGACGCCATATTGGAAATATTGAACGACGCCACGTTGGAAACTTTTGCTCAAATAACGTGAAATAACAGTTTCTGGCATCGAAGTTAACGAACAAAGTTCGTTATTGGGTCTTAAAGGATATTCTGGATTGTGGTTGATCGGCTTCCTGGAGGAAGAAAAACAGAAAATCGACCTTAAGAGGAAACTCACCTGTAAGGAGGGGCAACTGCGATGGCGGTACTTCTTCGTAGCGAGTTCCCACCAAGGGATGACGTGTTCTGCGCTTCTGGGTTTCACCGGATCGCTAACGGCGTGTTCGTAAAGCGGTTCCAGGAGTGGAACCGTTCCCGAGAGCCTCCTGGGAGGTTCGCAACCCGCGTGGGCGTCCCTGTTGGAATTGTCCGCGCGTCTCGGTAAGGTCGCGAATCCGGAACCAGGTGAGACGGGGTTCCACGCGTGGACCTCGACCTCGGATTCCAGGGAGTTGTGTCTGGTCCTTCCGCACGACTGTCTGGGAAAGTCCTGCCCGGTTTCCGGAGTATCGGAGAACATTTGAGGCCAAAGGAGGTCATGTTTCGACTCGTGACTCCTGGAGCGCTCCATCTGACCCTTAAGGATGAGGTCGGTGGCGTCCAGGAGGCAAAGCGTTGAGAGGTCGCTCCGCAACTTTTGCGGTCCGGCAAAATTAATCCCGAAGTCGTCCGCGTAGTTTTGGCTAACCTCGAACGTGCTGGAGTACGACCTCTCGAGGTCGATATCGTTTGGCAACCTCTCGCCGTCGAGGACGTCTTCACTGGACTTGTGAAGAGGTCTCGAGGCTGCTCTTGGTCTTCGGATGGGTAAGGTCCCGCATTTTCTTTCGTGGATCGGGTCAACCTTAATTCCTCCAGGAGAAGGGCCGTCCCCCTTGCGGTAGGCGAAAGAGTCGCTCCTCCTGGAGGAGGATCTTTCTTTCCTAGTTGAGGTCGGTCTTGCTTGAAAGTCGCTCTCCACTATCTTGTTCTTGCGCATGGTGCCGATGAGTCTCGCGGTGTCGGAGGACCCTCGGCTTTTCTGGGAGTCCTCGTCCGCAGAGGAGAGGTCTTCCTTGGAGGAGTCCAATCTGTTAGCCTCGACCTTGCTTTTTCTTGAAATCTGATTCGTCCCGGTGAGCATTCGGCGATGTTCGCGTTGGACTCTTCCGGGAGTGTTTCTGTTTTTTGGTAACTCTAGGTAAGTCTCGCTGATCGCGTAAAGGGACTCCGTCGATCTCGTGGAAGAGGTCGACCCGCTCGAGTGCCTCGAGGTGTTCTCTATCGAGGACGACCTCGGTAAAATTTTTGGAGGTAGCTTGCCGTAAGAGTTTGGCCTCGAGTTGACGTTTCTGGACGTCAGTTGCTGGAGAGCGGAAGGGGGAGTTTTAGCCTCGACCTCGCAGGTTTTCTCCTCGACCTGTTCCCCGAAATTTGGAGAGATGGGCGGCATCGGCGCCATGTCCCTGTTTCTGCGGAAGACGTAGGCGTTTCGATTCGAGTCTTGGAGGTCGAGGTCGCCTTTCGCGATCTTGTTGATCACTCCGTAGGCGGAGTGTCGGGATTTCGAGGACCTCAACTCCTCGTAGCTTTTGTCGATCTCGGCGATGTTACGGTTTATGTCCTCGATGTAGCGGGCCGCGCTTCGATAGAGGTCGCCACTAGGAACGTAATTACCTTCGATCGTTCCTGCGGAACTCCGATCCGACCTCGAATCCCCGATGGGATCGGTCGAAGTATTTGGCACCGCGTAAATATGTTGTCTATCCTTCGAGTGATTGGACCTCTTCTCCTTCTGAGAGAGGTTTGCGACCTCGACCTTCCCATTACACTCCTCTCCGCGTCTGCCTTCGCTGTGACCTCGATCGTTCTCCAACGGTACCATATCGTAGATACGATCGCACTTGCCTTGCCTTTGGTCCACTACGCCATTTTGGACGGCATATCCCGAATCCTTGATGTTCCCAATCGAGGTCGCCTCTATATGATGCGATTTGACCTCACTCTGCAAGGCATTCAATGAGTGGATATTCTCACTTATTCTTAACTCCCCTTCGGTACTATATCTCGGTTCCCTCCTTAAGGTCTCATAATTTTCTTGCGACGCCATGTAATGTCCTCGATCGTTCTCCATCGGCGCCATATTATAAACTCTATCGCAAATGCCTTGAATCTGATTTTCAACGTTATTTTGAAAAACATTTCCGACTCCGTGTTGTTTGGGAGAGGTCAGTTCGTTGCGTACAGGAGTCGGTACTTTTCCTCCGGAAAAGGTATTTAAGGATGACACCCTTTCCCCCATCCTGGCCTTGTCTTCGACGGACGCACTGCGTCTCGCATTTCTCATTAAGGTTCCATAATGAGTGGGGGTCTGGTGCTCGTCGAGTTTCTGCTTACCGTGACCTCGAATGCTTTCTACAGGGACCATGTCATAGATACGATCGTTTTTGGCTTGCGTGGACTCCATGGCGCCATTTTGGAGAACGTACCCCTTGTCCTTCGCCGTTGAGGTCCAGTCGTTGCGTTTCAGGTTCGATATCTTCGTTCCACCTGAAAAGGTGTTCAAGGACGGCATTTTTTCCCCGATCCTCGCCTCGCTTTCTACGGACGCACTGCGCCTCTGAGTTCTTCTTAAGGTCCCGTAGTTCTCGAAGATCTGGTCCTTGCCGAGGTCGGACCATCGCGGAATTCGATGGCCCAAGTCTGGCACCACGGCTGCGGAAACTCGGAGGAGGGAATAAGGTCCTCCCGACTCCTTCAGGAACTCTTCCGAATCCGACCTATACACCGCTCGAGGTCTGCTTCGACCTCGAGCTCTGATGGTCGCGTATCCATCGTGGACTCTCCTGGAGCACACGTTTGTATCCATCGTTTCTCCGCTGTTGAACCTTCGGGAGAGGTTCTCTCGCATCCTCGAGGTCGAGGTCTTCACCCACTCTCGGCGGACATTAGTTATTCTTATTCGTCGCTAAACATCAGCACGAAATCCCGGCGCATCCTTGACGTCAAAATCAGTCTCTCCTTGCTCTTAATTTCCACTTATTAATTCAGACCACCGGCAATATTTTCCATTGACAACTGTTTATTAATCTCGACGCACACATCCTGCAGCCACGATTCTGAAAATATCAACGATATGCACAGAACTCCTCGTCGCTCGCTCGCATCCTCTATATCGAGGTCCACAATCCCGAAATAAATCGAACCCGTTGTTTGTAGCAAAATAATAAAATGAATAATTACTTAAGAAAACCTCGTTTCCACGAAAGAAAATAACCTCAACCCGACGGTACACATAAATAATAATAGTCGCTCTCTCGCACCTGCATCATCATCTCAAACCAGGTGAAAAATCATCGACGAATCCTGGAGACCTTAATTTCGACCTCGATTTTTTTTTTTTATCTTTTCATCCAAATACGCAATAACCCCATCGGTGACATCTCTTAAACGCGTATTATTAGCCTCGATGCATGTATCTTGATTCGTCGGGTCTAAAAGCCTCGACCTTACACCCGCGCCGTTCCCGTTGCTCCCTCGAGATAAATCGAGAGGAGTTACGCAGGCATTGCGAAACAGTAGTTCGTTGCTCTGCTCCAATTATTGCTCTTGAGTCCCTACCTACTTCTCGACCTTATCTCACGAGGAGACCTCGGGTAAAGGATCCCTAGGCGAGCGTGTCTAATTTAACGTGCAAGTTTCACGAGCGTGCCACGATGATTTCAGCCCGCGATCGTTCCTCCGTCTTAGCGAGGCGGAAGCGCTAAAATAAGTTTTTCAAATCGACCTCTGAGAACCGACGGCTTAAATCGGCGAGTCCTCTCCGAGCACATCTGGGTTTCTATCGATAGGTCGAACGATATATATCGTTCTAGATGCGACTCGCCGATCTGCCCGACTTAAGGGACCCATCAATATCCATCGACATCGCGACTCTTTCCACTTATCGATTTCATTCCCGAAGATCGATAGCCGGATCGTTGAAAAGATCGCGGGTCAATGACCCCGATTTAAAATCCGCTGGTCCCCGAGGTCGACGACCCCAACTTAAAAGTCAACTGCACGTCGCGACGAAAAGCAACGTCCTCGTTTCCTTATTGTCTCGGTATCCCTATTATCTCCTCGAGTTATTAAATATGGAAGCTAATTTTTTTTTTCTTTTTTTCGTAATTTCATCAATTTTGCTTCTTATCATATGGGCGCATCGAGTGAACATTTAAATATATACCGGCACGGCGAGCGGTCGATTCGCTTGAATCGACTTCGTTGGCTCTCGAGATCCTCCTCGTCGATAGCTCCGATCGCAGTCGATCGATACCTCCAGACGGCTGGGTGGAAAAAATGAAATTCCTAGATAGACACCAGCGAGGCGGATCGCGGCTCGCCGCCATTCTTTCGTTTCTTCTTTTTTCCCTCTCTTCCTTCATCGATGACCCACATAGAGCGGGCTCCTCCTAAGAGGAGCTTTACCAAGGGGCCTTTCCTCTCTGAATTTCTTTTTCCCTCTCCAATCTGCCTGGATATGATAAGGCATAAAGTAGCTCGAGATAACGCGCGCGTTCCACGCAAGCTGACGACGCACGGAGGTAATTTGAAAACACGTTAAGCAGAGTTCCGAAAGCCATTTTAAGGTGAAGAATTTCATCCCTCGATACGGTAATCAGTAGAAATAATACTAGAAAAATATTAAGCTTGGAAATAAATTATTTAATTAAAGCGACGTGATAATAAAGTTAAAAAGGTCTCGTTTACGGAACTTTTCTCCGAACAAGGTGTACCGAATCATTTCATACGGTACAATGTGAATACGGAGGCTGTAAGGAAGATCTTGACACCCATGAAATTTCAATTTTTTTTTTTTAATTTACGTACATATGTGTTAAACATTTCTTGCTTTTCAAAAATGAAATATCGCGAGTTTCAGGACCTTCATTAGGACCTCCATAATCAAGTGTTAAGGTTTCAAATTATCGGTGCACTCAGTTTGGAGAACAGTTTGATAAATATTTTTTACTTTCTGTGTGTGGGTATATATTATGACACATTTATGCCAACTTAAATCCGGGAGGGAGAGAGAAAGTCTCTATCGAAATGATATCCCGGGTCAAAAGTGTTTCGCCGGATTCTGCAGGTGCGTAAAGCTGGCACCCCCACCTTTACAAAATTCAAATTTCTTTGTCTTAACATTTTGTGCTCTTTATGTGCTAATTATGTGCTACATTCGCAAATTTTGTGCTAGCTCGGTTTTTGGAAAAAAAATTCAATTTTTCTGTGGGGGTGCTGGGTACTAATAAAGCTAGCACCCCCACCATTAAAATATGTGTTTAAATAATCAAAAATATGTAAAAACTTCTCAGCAAATTATGTGCTCTCCGAAAATCATATTCATAAATTAAAATTTCCACCCTTAAGTTCGAAAAACCACCCCCATTCAAAAATCCACAAGAGGTAACTACCCGATGGCGTGGAAAAAGTTGAAACTTTATATACATAAATTACTCCCACAATTATGTGCTATCAGAATATCATAGCGCCGAATTTTGTGCTCAACCCCCAACATCTCAAACCCGCCCCCATTAAAAAATCTACAAGAGGGAACTACCCGACAGCATGGAAAAAATTCAGACTTTAATAAACTTAAATTACCCCCAGAATTATGTGCTGTTCGAATATCATAGCACCGAATTTTGTGCTCAACCCCCAAGGTCTCAAACCCACCCCCATCCAAAATTCCACAAGAGGTAACTACCCGTGGGCGTGGAGAAAATTGAAACTTTATATACTTAAATTACTCCCAGAATTATGTGCTTTCCGAATATCGTTGCGTCGAATTTTGTGCTCAACCCCCAAGGTGCCAAACCTACCCCCATCCAAAATTCCACAAGAGGTAACTACCCGATGGCGTGGAGAAAATTGAAACTTCTTATACTTAAATTACTCCCAGAATTATGTGCTATTCGAATATCATGGCGCCGAATTTTGTGCTCAACCCCCAACGTCTCAAACCCACCCCCATAAAAAACTCCACAAGAGGTAACTACCCGATGGCGTGGGAAAAGTTGAAACTTTTTATACATAAATTACTTCCAAAATTATGTGCTATCAGAATATCATAGCGCCGAATTTTGTGCTCAACCCCCAAGGTCCCAAACCCACCCCCATCAAAAAGTCCACAAGAGGTAACTACCCGATGGCGTGGAGAAAATTTAAACTTTATATACTTAGTTTTAGTCGACTCTTTCTTATAATATGCACAGCGCACCATTTTACACATAAATTCTGTCTCTTCTGCCCTTTAGTCCTTAAATGTTTACTTTTACTTAACGCTTAGCCGACCGAACGGGGAGATCTCCCCACTTTAAGGAGGTGAGATCTCCCAGAATCATGGGCGAGGAAATGCGAGATGTCCATAAAGCTGGCATTGCCACTTTAGCACAATTCATTAAAATTTGTTGCAGAATTTATTTCTAATTTATTGCTATTTTATTGCGCAAAAAAAAATGTATTGCTCGTATAGTTCTTCGAATAACTGTGGCGATGCCAGCTTTATATTAAGCTGGCATTGCCCCATTATAAAAACAATCATACAGCAAATGTTGATAACCGTCATATACGCCTGAATTTATTGCTAATTAATTGCTCCCAAAAAAACCAAACTTCGATTCTTTTACTCACCCCTAAAGGGGTATGTCACCACCCCTAGCGCCGGTAGCAGCAAGGCAACATGAAAACGGTGAGAAAAGACTGATTTCTTCAAAGGAGATTTCATTGCTAATTAACTCCTTAACTTGTGCGCTCGAGTTAATTCGAGCGCGCTAAACAGGCCAAACTGTGCACACTCGAGATAATTCGAGCGGCGTTGTATTTTATGCTACTATAATTATTCACACTCGAATATAATCGAGAATTTTATTTTTTTGCCAAGATAACGTTCTAGTGTATATTTTACATAAAAAAAAATTGATTTTTCTGGCCGGTTTCTTTTTTTGAAATCTGTGCGTTAAGGGGTAACGTGGCCACACAAAATTTAAGAGTAATGACTGGTTTCCTCGTGGAGGAATTAATTGGTAATTAATTGCTCCCAGAAGAACCCAATTTCGAATTTTTTGCACAACCCCTAAGGCAATACTCCATCCCTTAAAAAATTGAAACTGGATTCTTCTAGGAACAATAATTAGAAATTAATTTCTCTATGAAGAAATCAGTCATTACTCTTCAATTTTATGTGCCCTTGCTACGGTGATGTCTTAAGTGTTGGAATATCGCCTTAGGGGTTGTGCAAAATATTCGAAATTCGGTTCTTCTAGGAGCAATTAATTTGCAATTAATTGCTACGTGAAGAATCGGTTCGATGTTCGCAATTATGTGTGGCCATGCTGGGGTGATGTTTTGGGGGTTGGACTACCACCTTAAGGGTTGTGAAACAAATTCGAAATTAGGTTCTTTTAGGAGCAATTAATTAGCAATGAAATCTCCTTTGAAGAAATCAGTCTTTTCTCACCGTTTTCATGTTGCCTTGCTGCTACCGGCGCTAGGGGTGGTGACATACCCCATTAGGGGTGAGTAAAAGAATCGAAGTTCGGCTTTCTGTGGGGGTGGGTTTGGGACCTTGGGGGTTGAGCATAAAGTTCGGCGCTATGATATTCGGATAGCACATAATTCTGGGAGTAATTTATGTATATAAAGTTTCAACTTTTTCCACGTCATCGGGTAGTTACCTCTTGTGGATTTTTGAATGGGGGTGGTTTTTCGAACTTAAGGGTGGAAATTTTAATTTATGAATATGATTTTCGGAGAGCACATAATTTGCTGATAAGTTTTTACCTATTTTTGATTATTTAAGCACATTTTTTAATGGTGGGGGTGCTAGCTTTATTAGTACCCAGCACCCCCACAGAAAAATTGAATTTTTTTCCAAAAACCGAGCTAGCACAAAATTTGCGAATGTAGCACATAATTAGCACATAAAGAGCACAAAATGTTAAGACAAAGAAATTTGAATTTTGTAAAGGTGGGGGTGCCAGCTTTACGCACCTGGATTCTGCGAACAGAGATAGGATATTGACCGTCCCGCGTTACTGAAATCGTCTCGATTTTTGAAACTCGATAGAGACAGACAGTCGATATCTCGATGGCGTTCCCACGAGAGCGGTGCGCCAGCAGGCGTGAGATAGGGTTTCGAAACCCCCCAGGAAAACTAAAAGCGAGCCCCGAAGAGAGGAGAGGCCATCCGGCAAATCCCGGGCATGGTTCCTCGACTCCTTAAGACGTAACTCTACACTGTAATGCACTCTGCCGTGAAATGTTCACTCTTTGCGTAATTCCTCGACCGTAAAGCAAGATGATGAGAAAGTAAGAGGGTTGCACTCGTCGGAAAGCCCCGACCGTGACTCCCGAAGTGGTCTACGCGGTCCATTCTCTAAACGCGAATTATGAAGAAAAAAGAAAAAAAAAAAGGAAGAATACGAACAATAGAAACAAAGGGAAACCAAATAAACCGATAGAACCTTGAAATTGATTCCTCGAATTCGCAATTTGGATTTAACGACCCGCAGGAAGGAATGCTCGCCATCCTTTCGCCATATTTTCCTGTTGCAATGGGAATAATAAATGAAAGGTAAAAAGAAACAGGAAAAAGGAATAAGTGCAAAGAAATCCCTCTCATTCTTTGCCACATTCGAGATCGTTTTGGAAAGGGCCAAAAGTCGTGATTAAATTATTTTCATTTTATTTTCTTTTACGGGGAATTTATCACTAGGAAAGCGAAAGGAAGATAATCACGAGGAAGTCAAAGGGCTTTCGGAAGTCAAACTTCTTCGGCGACGCATGGCGACATGTTATGCATGCTAATTAGGCATGCTTAGATCATAGGAGCTAAAAAAAACAGGAAGGGGTCCGTTGACCAGTGGATCTTTTCCAAATATGGTTGCCCGGATTCGAAGGGACAATTTTACAAAATAGATAACCAAATTCGAATCGTGCATCGACGGTTTAATATTGATATTTGCGCCCAGGAGTAGCGAGAGACAAAATATCCTGTCCCTTTAATTGTCCTCCTAAAACGTCGAAGAAAGCGAAACGAAGCCGACTACGAGGAAGTAAAAGGGCTTCCGTCTGGAAGCCTAACTTATTCGGTGACGCACGACTACGTGTTATGCATACTAATTATCGCATTCACTTTAAAGAAGGCCTATCGATTAGGGGTCCTCGAACCCCGATAGATCTAAACAGAAAAGAAAATAGGCGACAGTACCCAACCTCAAATCCTACAAGAATGACTAAGAATTATCAACAGTGTTCCCATTTTTAATAATTTTCACACGAAAAAAGAAACGATAAAAATTCCTCTCTTCAACGATTCGACTCTCCCGACTCTTCCCTCAAGAAGAATCAAAGAAACGTCGAAAGGCTCTAAATTGGGAGTTAACAACCCCTCAGCGATTAACGACTACCTAACGAGCGTCGTTTAACGAGTGACTCTGAATAATTAACCTTGAAATTCCTTTATCACCAAAAGATACCCCAAAAGTGGTTCGCAAAATGGCCGCCACATAACCCCCAAAAGTTCCCGTTAAAAGTCGTTAACGACGCACCCAGAAGGGATTCGTTTAACGGGCATCCGTTTACGACGACCACGGGTCAAGATAGGTCGTCGATTCCTCGTGGAAGTTTAACGCACACGCATCGTGCGTGGATTTTTTTTTTATCAGCGACGATAGCCCCAGGCACACACGTTGCATAAAATATACCTATACTCTATGAAGTCACGTCGGCCCTCGCACGCACGCGAGACTCCATTACACGTGTAAAACTCACGCATTCTATATTTAACGGTTAGCTAATACTCGGCTGCGAAGACGTTTCCGCGCGAATCGCGCGTAAATGCGTCGATTTTAACGGCGTTGGAGGGCCTATTAAACGCCGTTAAAGACCGGCCCTTGGGCTCACGCGTGTGCGTGCAAATGGGCGACAGAAGCACGTTGCGGATGTACATATATCGATGAATGCGTGGCCTTTTATGCCCCTTCTTGCGGCGAAATATCTTTTTCCTAGTTGCCGGCTTATGCTTTAGAGAATGCGCCACAAGGTTGATTACCCGGCACCGTTATTGAATCGGTGTCAGGGGGACTTGTGTACTAATTATTTTCAATTTATTGCGCGTAAACAAGGAGAGCCCGTACCGCTGTACATTATTTTAGAATTTTTCTAAAAGTGAGGCTAACAGATACTAATTAGCGTTAGTTAAGAAAAATATCACTGGGTCGTTTGGAAGGTAAAAATTGAGAACATTTTTTGCATACGTGTATTTGAATACGCCACCAGATCTTATTGTTGAAGCGGGGGCTTGTTAAATGTGAAAGAAAATTATAGAGCGAACTGGTTCTTTAGAGGTTTGTAAAGTCTCTTTGAAGGTGTATTCGAGTGTATTTGAAAAGTGTCCGAGTTTTCCCGTTGAAATGGTAGCTTATTAAGTATAAAAAGAATAATAGAAGCAAGGAAAACGCGCAAGTGCGTCGATTTCAGCGGCACGGTGGGTCTTTAATTGCACGTTAGTCAGCACGAACGCACGCATGTGCATTTCAACGAAGCACAAGAAGTGTCTGGAACGTTAAATAGGACGTCTTTTATGCGAAATATCTCTTTCCTCATAGTTGAACGAGGGGAGCTCGTGTCCAAAGAAAACCTTGCTCGCCGAGCAACCACGAGGCGCAATTCAACTGACGTCATGCTGGATTTGTAGACGAATGATTTCAATTTTACTGCCGCTACCAGGGAGCTCTAAGTCATAGCAGATTACATCTACCCTCGACCTCGAAACCTCGTAGTAAATTCTACCGTCTTTACCCTGATAAAAGAGCAAGTCCCCAAATCCTTGCGCCCATCATGGAACATTTAGAAATAACCTTATCGACTTATCCTGGTCTATATTGTTATCTTTACGACTGAAATCATTCATAAAATTGCAGTGTGCAAGGTAAGCTGCGTAAAGGGACGTTCGTAGGATTAGGCAGAAATTATGCCCCATGTCTTATGACAGTAAGCCCCTGACAAGTTATCCGAGATATTGCAATTTGCACATGCAGTGCGTCACTGGTCTCGGACAACAAATGCGGATATGAACACAAAATATCATTCAAAGGAGCTGACGATCCTCGAAGGCGACATAATTCTGGCTTCCTTCGGTTTTAATTAACATACGCGCATGTCATTTAGGTCCCAGTTATTCAGGTTTAGCGATTTAACATAAGTTACGACTTAAGCACTGCCACGGTGTTGAGAGATGATAAACCGTCCCGTAAAATTCGCCCCAACGTATGCGTTTTGAGCGAAAAACTGCACCTCAGGAGGATGTGATGTTCTAATCAGTTGCGTGATAGTCATTCGAAATAAAATAAGAGGGCCATCAGTTACACAAACTAGAAATCGAGAAACGCGAAGACCTGTACAGGTTTTCAGGGCAAGGTTAGTTTTTCTCTTTTACTTTTTTACAAAATTGCTCTGTTTCTCAAGCAATATCGATTAATACGAAGAACTGTGTGGTACTACCCTGACAGGAGATTATGCTTTTCAGGCAGGTCATTTTACGTGATTACAGGCCTGGAATTATTACAGAAAATTATATATATTTAAAAGTACATAATTTAGATGTTAATGCTGAACCTTCGGAATGTTTACACAGGACGTGGTTCAGGTTTTCGGACCAGATAAAATTGAATTAAAGTATAGTTTAATTGCTACTTAAGACCCTGTAGAATAATCGATTAAAAACGATGCGTGATAAAGCAAATTAAAGGTGACTGATTGACGTAAGCTTAGACTGTGAATTTCAGTCTGTCAGTCGTCTCGTTGTCGAACAAAGTAAAAAAAAATAATTCAATCCACATTGTGTCCAAAGTAATAGTTTAGCCTTTAGTCGACTCGAAACGCGGAACGACGTCCCGCGTTTCCTGCTGACACGGTTCGATTTCTTCGCTCCTTTGTATTCCGATAGGATCGACGTCGTGCAACGAGGAACACGACCGAGTGCGACTGGACCACGAAGGAGTTCTTGAAACGGAAACTTCTCCATCGCCGAGAGAAACGAAGGAGCGAAGAAACGAAGTCACCGGAAACGTGACGGAACTTCTGGGACGCCTCGTAAAAAGATTCACGGCTGAGATTCATTTGCTAGGCAGTCAGGAAAGCATGAAATTGCGTAAAAGTGCGTCATGGCCAAGGGGAGACCGGCTTTCCTCGATTTTTAGAAAACGGATGCACAGAGCCATGCTTGGGAAATTTTGCTGAAAACAATGGCCGGAGGGTGCTTCACCTCGAGACGTTTTCGACGTCGCTTCCGGCTCTTAGCTCGACAAAACCCGAGACGAAGTAATTTATTTCACGACTCTTCCCAACGTAGAGGAACTTCGTACTCGGGGGAAAGATGAAGTCTCGGAAAATTGATTCTTCGCTAAACCTCCCAAAGTGGTAAATAATGTATGTCGCCTGATTTTTGAAAGATCCTAAATATTATTGGATATTTTTCAAATTGAATGAGGTTATTTTAAATCAATAGTAATTTTTTTTTAGGTGTTTCGTTCTTGAATATCAAGAAACTCATTTAATTGTACGTGGAATGGGAGTGAACGTGTCGGACCATAATGTTTATCAACATAGAAGGGACCTCCGGCATCGTTCGAACATGGCGAGAAGAATCACGGTGTTCCACTTTGAAGAGCAAAATCCCAGAGCCCCGAAAATTCTCCCAACCCAGGAACAACGTTCTTTGGTTTGTGGCGAACGTGTTTGGAAATACTTTCGACAGTTTACGTGCTGTGCGGCACGAAGCATAAATTTCTCAAACGCGAGACTGCATTTAACGTTCACGGAAGCCGCCACCAGCGAAGGAACCTCGAATTAAAAAGAAAAATAATCACACATAAGCCATGTATAATAATTTGTAAAGAATCGAACCCACGTGGGTAACAATACGACAAGCGTCCACCCAAAGAACATATTTTATAAACTCATAAATTTTACGTATAACCAGTTCTATTTTGCATAACATGTATTTAAACGAATTTTTTTTTCACCTCGACGGTGCAAAATCTCATACGTCAACGCGGAAGCAGGCCATTCAAAGAACAGAAACGATTTACTAATTAAACCCCACCACGTATACAAGTACCATTACTCTTGAGCAATGTTTAGGAAATATTAAACCATCTGAATCACGACTTGAAAACACTTTCGACCCATTATGCGCTATACACGAAGTGCGTAATACCGCATGCATACGTGGCATATACGTCGGAAATGAGCAACGTAAAGCTACACGGAATCTCAATTCTAAATCCGGAAAAGCAATTCATCCAACATATCGGAATGATTTCCTTATCAAGTCGATACGCATGAGCCTTCACGGTTGGCTGATACCAAGGAATGTTGAAATGATGCTATCCAATTATGAATCGTTATGGTTTAAATGCCACTTATAAAACCATGATACCCTCGCTATCCACCATATCGCGAGCACAAATCGCCTGCATCTAGGCGGCGGAACATAATCATAAAGAATTCAGAAAAGATGTCTATAAATGAGATTAAGACAAAAAAAAAAAATCCCACGTATTTCCTCACGAGGGAAAAGTCAGTGAGAAATTCCTTGGATTTTCCTTTTTGCATTTCCCCGGCGCTCGTTGCGGAATTATTTTTCTTCCTCTCCCTGTAAATGCATCTCTATCGCCTCCTGGTTGAGAGTAAGGTCGGCTCGTTTGCTTAGACGGGGCCCTTAACCAGAGATTTTACGATATCACGGCCCGGTCGTTACGTTGAAAGTGTTAAGCTTTACCACCGAGTATAAATTTCAATTCCCACACGCAACACCGGGAAACGCAAGTAAAGATCGCCGATCAATTTAACGAGAAAAGGGAAGCCGGGCCAATCGGTAAAAGCGAGACCTTTCTCCGGGGATTCGTGAGCAAGGAGCGTGAGCAATTAGTGCTCATCTAGAGCACAGTGAGTCATAGAAATACTCCGAAAGAGAGAGGGAGGGCGAAAGTTCCCTCTCCCCCTCTCGTAAATTTTCGCGCCACGTTGTCACAGGTTAGGACGATCCCGACACTTCCACTTCTTCGATTGCCTAGAGAACGATCTAATCACTCACCCGGGTGGAGCGATCGTTTTAGGACGAGAAAGAATAATAAAAAAAAAATAAATAAATAAAAGGAGAATAAACGTAAAAGATTAGTCGTTTCGGGAGAATTGCCGGAAGGATACTGCAGAGGCTCTTAAGAAGTGGATTTAATGGCCGGGGTGTATTTGGGATTAAGGTAACGAGATATATCTTGGGTTGATTTAACGAGGTTTTCCGGAGAGGATTGAATTATCTCGGGTGGTGAAAAAAAGAAAAAAAAAAGAAAAACAATATTACTTTTCCTGGCGTCCGTTGTTGCTACCGGTCGGCTCGTTTCATTTCATCGGCCGCGCCCCCGAGGCGCGAGGACGCTCATAAATATTAATATTGAGGAGCCGTCGGTCTACGTCATAAGTCGGGAATTCTTACGTCTAGCCTCTAGAATGCTCGTACGGAATTCCAGGAGCTTGGCAGCCTTGAGGGACCTCCAGGCTAAGATGGAATTCCGTTTTGGCGAGCGAGTGCCGCATCGACGGTGCGGGTTGACGTAACGAGCGGAATAACGAGTGACGGGCGCAAGTACCAATTACGCTTCTCCTGCTTACTCGCGAATGCGTTTTCAGTGAAACACGTTTTCCTTATACGCGCGTGGATTTATTAACAACCCTGCGACACGAAACTCCTTCGAATTTACTCAAAACCCGATTACGTACTCGAACGACATTTGTATTCGTGTAGGATGAATAAAAATGAGAAAGAAATTAAATCCGTTCAATTATCTCAACAACAATCCCCAAAGTAACGTACCGCTATACTCAATCCCTTCTTGAATATATCCCCGAAAACTTATCCCTTCCTAAATTCTGCACTGAAAAAAATCTATGAGAACTAGAAATCCGGTTATTTTCACTGAATGATTATAGTAATAATTTCATAATTAATCATAATTTCAGATTTCAGTAATTAGAATTTTTCCGATACATCAGTCAGACATTCTCATCAACGATACCCAAAAAGCATTAAACCGGGTGCATCTACTAACGTTAACCGGAACCTTCTTGAAGGTGCAAAACATATTTTGAATTTCCATAATTTCAATTTCCCCTTAATGCAAGACACTCATCATCTGAACAACGCTGGGAGGTTATCGTTCGATCTCCTCGCTCGAAATCTCTCGATCGTTATTACAGGCGAGTCCCTTAAAATCGGAGATAAAAAAATGAACCGTTGAAGAATCGAGAGCAGTCGTCGTTTCGACCTAAAGGTAAAACGAAGAAACAATTTCCTCGTTAACAAGACGTTAACGCGACGGAGGGCCGTAATGGGACTTGTTTGAGGCCGCTCAACGAACGCGCATTAAATCCCAATTACCATCCATCGTCGGCCGCCCTCGACGTGCGGCTGGAAAACGGAATCGAAAAAAGCCGCACTTTCAGAGCTTCATTAGAGGCTCGCCCCTTAATAGCCCCTGAAACGCACTCGCGCGACTTCGCACGCGTCTCGCGACACCGCGTTCCCCTCGAAAGTTGCCCGCAATGCGACATGCAATATGCAGGGGGATGCACACGATGCACCTCTCGTCCGTGCGGAGAACTTGTCCAGCAAAGTCCGCGGAATCAGCCGCACATTGTGCGCGGACACGTGCCGCATTTCCGCAAGTACCGGAAGCGCCGCCGACGGGGAAAAAGACGGAGACGCTCGATGCAAATAAGGGACTTCGGGAATCATTGTTTCCGATGTTAGGAACGGGAGGGAGAGACGAGGGGAGATATCGCGAAAAAAGTTTCATACAATATTGGTACCGTTTAAGCGAAAATGATGTCCCGACTTCCGCATCCGTTTTGCCGATCACGTCGAGGACGATTGTCTTGTACAAAAATTGCATGAAATTAAGTACTGCCGATACATCGATTTATCTTAGGTTACGGTCTATTTCCATGCGAAGGTATATTAGACTTTTACTGTCTTAGTAGTTAAATCGCGTTAAACGAGTGAATTTCGTTGTCGGAAAGAAACCACCTGATCTTCGGATTGGAGTGTACGTTTCTGCAGTGGCAGTGAAATGTCACCCACTTTGCCCGGTATCTTTCGTTCAAGAATTAAATTTCACTTTTTAAAACGGGACATCACATAATCCACTGGCCGGGATATCTCCAAAGCAATGATTAAGGTGATATAAAAATGCGGCCCGAAGAGTCTCGTTCATGAAACTTTTTTCCCAACTGGGCGTATCGAATCGTATGAAATTTCACTACGTTAATTGGACGTCACCTCAAAATAAAGGAAAAAAATTCCCTTCCTCTCCTTTCCTCGTCCCACAAGATAGAGAAAATAAACAAAGTCAAAATAACGATATCCATAAAAAAAAAAAAAACTAAATCCAAATCCCAAAATTTAAGAAGAATATCCGTCCCCTCGGAGGGCAAGATCCGATCGGTCGTCGGAGTGCGGAATAAGAGTGCCGCCTCGCGGAATCGACACGCAACGGAGTATCGCTTCCGAGGAGGAGGAAAAAGCCGGGCGAGTGGTGAGCGTCTTCCAGTTTTTCTGCGGGCGATCTGGGGCCGATTGGCCAGAGCGGATCGGCCGCTCTCGGCCGGGCAAAAAGCAGAAGTGTCCTGGCTAAGGCCTCCTCCCGGTTACGGGGGGGTCCTCTCCTTTGTCCTTCGCGGCCGTTTAAAGAGTGCAACGAGAGAGACCGGGCACTCGACGTGGCGCGGCACTAAAAGAGAGGCCACGCCGGGCAAAACAACGGGCCGAGAGTTTTAATAAGCCGGGAGACCCGATTGGCCGGCTAGTTGGCTCCAATCAAGAAAGAGGTCTTCGCCACCGCCGAGTCCGCGAGCGTGTGGAGCCTTAACGCGCGTCCAAAGGGCTTATCTAAGCACGGCCACGCGCCTCCGCGTATTAAGGACTCCCATTACGCTGAATGGACCTAATGAATTACGACCTGCACCCTCCGTCGAGGCCGGGGCCCGGTTTTGCGTTCCTCCTCGAGTTATCACTCGCGCGATAACGCCGGAGTGCGCGCCTTCCTCCCGATGCCTCCCATTTACCCCCTTTAATGTCAACACGGGCTTGACAATTGCCCCGGTCGCGGAATTTCCTAATGAGATTTTCACCGCCGGCGCTTCCCTCCAAGACGAGATTACTCGTGTCGCGGAATTAATTAATGATACAAAAAAAAAAGGTACTTTTAGAGCTTGACTAATTTTTTCATCGTTCAAAAGTTTTCCTATGTGTGACCAATAGAGAGGACGGAAGTTTAAGGGGAAGTGTAGGGGAAACCTCGGGCCCACTTTTTATTTTTTCTTGTCAAAAAGGTTTCTCGTATGACCACTCAAGATAAGGAAAGCTAAAGGGAACGTCGACAAGTGTGGGTTAGTCATCCAAATCGTGCCCCGTGTATTTTATTTGTTATTTAACATTTGTCTCACCGTCCAGTGTTAAACGTCACGAATGTCAAGTAACAGCAAACACATATACAACGGTACTACCTAGGTGACGTCGACATTTGGCAATTATCCCGGAAGTGGATCCGAAGAGAACTTCCTTGCACCATCGAAGGTGGAAGAAAACGAGGGCTTTTACCCGAATAAATGGATTTTCTCTCGATAGACGCGAGTAAATTGAAACTTAACCCGAGAGATAAAGATATCGATGCCGGAGAGGCTCGTCAGGATTTTTTCCGAGGAGTACGCAAAAAGCCCAGGTGTGGGCTCGACGGAAGATCGCGACCCTCGTTCCGTAACCGAAGATCGTCTTCTAAAGACCCCGGGGTCCTTCGGCACGAGCTGCGGACCTTGTAATTGGCCGAGAAGATTGCAGCGCTGCGCGGTCGGATACAATTTCAGAGAAGGAAACGTGAGGGCTCGCTGGATGCACGGACCTCGCCGAGTCCCCGCGAAACGTGCACCGCGTCGATTTCTGCACATAAAGCGTATGGATGCACAGGGTGTCTCGTGGGGTCTGGACGGGATCGTCTAGGCCATGTTATACCATAAAAAAAAAAACTAGCTAATAAGATTCAAGGAGAATAGACGTCCTCCCCAGACCCAGGCTTATGGTAACAACGTAACATAGAAATACCCTGCTGGCTATCAACGACCCGCCATCACCGATTTGCTGTAGCAATAAATATTTTCAGAGAAAGTTGCCGGGAAAAAAAAAGAATTATGGAAATAATCTCCAACTATTTCCAGCAAGGAATTTTAGGAATATTTATCCTGGAGGCCGGGCTAGCCTGGAAAGTCTGGGGGGAAGAAATTCGTCCCCTTTCGAGATTCCGAAGGAACGAGGGTTTCCCTCGAAATCGGGACGAAAGCGTGTCCCGTCTGCGAAGGACCTGACAAAAATCGAGGGACGGGCCCAGGTCAGGCCCAAACTGTCCCCGGGCATTTTCGAAGGAAGTGGACGGACGACGCCTATGGGCCTTTACGTCGGTGTAACTGGACACCCTGTACATATAAACATAGCCTGGTCGGGCTTGGAGCAGAAAAACTCGAATGAAAGCGCGCCTTTACGTCCCCGGGAACGAGCCCAGAGGATCCGGGCTTGGTCAGCCCCTTCGCCAGGGGCGTAGGCTATTTTCAAGGGATGCCCGGTCTTCCCGGTTGCCCCTACGATTAAACGAATCCCTGACGTTTACCCTGCATTTACTTTATTTTCCTAAACATTCGCAAATTCGGCGCCGAACGCATAAAAATGAGAAAGAAAAAAGAAGTACGTATGTAAACCTTAGGATATCTAAATGTAAGCGAACACGTGGTTGCAGTTTTTTTACGAAGTTTGCCCACTGCAATTATTAAGAATCACGACTGAAGTTAGTGACGGTTGATATAAGGATATTAATAAGTATAAAGACTAGGGAGAATTTATATTTAAAAATGCTGAGTTATACTTTAACCCAAAATCACCAGGAAAAAAAAAAGAATGGTCAGGAAAACCAAAATTGCGGTAATCGTAATCATTTAGGAACAACCTGGGTAGACGGTTACAGTCATCGGCGTAACATGGTATGGTTACTTCACCGTGTACTCAAGGTAAGTACAAGAAACGAGTAGTTTAACTGTGCTCGTCGTAACTGCTTTATATACTTCGTTCTTTTATTAAGTTTCCCTGACCATTCTTTTTTTTTCTTTTTTCGTGCACCCTCTTCTATATCTTACCGCGTATTTTGGAACACCCTGTGCATGCAATACCGTCATCCGATATGCACAAACATCTCATCTACAATACGCGTTATGCAAGGTGAGTCTTATGAAAAATTCAAGATCAGTGAAATTTAATCCCTGTGAACGGACGCTTTGACGAACGGCAAATCAGGGTAAATGGTACTATCCTCATTGAGACAATTGCACGTCACGATAAACTATCGAATTTGTGATCGATCATTGCTTCCCCTCCACCCGTATAATTCCGATTAGTCCCATGATGTCTTCGCGCCGAGTAATTCCCACAGATTTAGGATGTTTCATAAAACCCACCCTGTACCCATCCACCGTGTTTCAGAGATCATCGCTGGGCGGATAAAAATGACCCTCGCGATCGGTCATGCCATCAAGAAAATGGACAAGAGTCCGAGCCCTCGAGATCGTTTGTGCCCCCTGACTTTTCCTTTATGTATGATTTTCGGGTGGGATGGCTACCCTACGAAAGAACGTGTCTCGAGCTTTCGATTGATGTTCGGTCAGGGTCCGTCGTGTCCGTGACAATGGATCCTAATTGATCCCGCGGATCACGCCGTCATCCTCCTACGCGATGGGGTCGAGAGAGAAAAAAGTCTGCACGAAGAAAGGGGGTCCACGGTAAGGCTCTCGTAGCTCCGATGGGCCCTCGTACGAACGATAAAAATCGAGGGGACGACTTTGCTCGCGCCATTCCCGGGGCTGCCAATTACTTTCCCATACGGAATATTAAAGCAGGCGTGACGCCAAATCCGATAGCCTTTGCGGTACCGAGACCCCCACGCCCGATACGGGACGTTTCAAAGAAACGAGTACAAAGTACCGAGGGTCAGGCTCGAATCGGGGGCGTTAAATTTCCAGTAAAAGTGCAAGGCTAAACTCGTCACTCGACCCGACTCTGACGTACGGGGAAAAGTACTATTTAACACGTTAAAGTAAATATTGATTAACACGAACTGAGTAAATTCATATTCCAGGAGTAGGTAGTAAACGTGTGGTTCGCGAAACATTGCAAAAGGGACATTCTCTCGGAAAGTATTTCTTATCAAACGGAAGAATTGTACAATACAGGGTAGTTTAAATTTCGCGTTAAAAGTATCCTCATAGTTATTAAGAAACGATTACTAATCAACGGGGAAGTTCAATTGAATATTGGGCTGTAGGGGTTAAAATTATTATATTCGGTGTAATCGCGATTTCTCTTCGCTCGGTTTGAGAGAGGAGGAGAGAATTATTTCTAATGGCCGCAAATTCGACCGCAGAGTTCCCGAAGATACGCGTCGGCTCCATTGTCGAGTGCGTTTGACGTAATCGTTTCCGCGTACAGGTGCAAGCTACAGAGGGCACGGCCTTCCGCCTTGCGTTTGCAGTGTGCGTATTAATGCCGGCCGAAACGTGTGCGTGAACAAAGGCATCTGCTGCGTTGGACACGCGTGCGCGTGCACGCGTCATAAGCGTGTAATCGTGTACATTCGTCTGCTCAAAGGTGCGACTCCGATCTCGCGGTTACGCGGTTCTAAACGCGACGGAATCTACTTCTACGTACATTTTCAATAATTTTATCCGCTGGGTCGTTAAAATCTCTTAAGTCTTAGATGAATCAAAGATATGAATATATATTTCATTTCAGGAAGTCGCAACGTTGAAATAAGATTTACCCGGCTGCGAAGTGAAGGTATTGGAGTATTTTCTATGTATAATTAAGGCGAGTCGAAAGTGGTGTTAAAAAGACCTGGTTTATGAAACATTTCTCCGAACTGGGCGTACCAAATAGTTTCAAACTTCACAATGTAAATGTGGAGGCTATAAGGAAAGTCCCGATAACCGTGAAATTTCATTTTTTTATAGACTTGTGTACAGAAAGCTTCAACATTTCATTTTTGTATAAAAAATGAAATTTCATGATTATCGGGACTTTTCTTGTAGCCTCGGTATTGAAGTTGCAAAGATTGAAACGATTCGGTACACTCAGTTCGGAGAAAAGTTTAATGAACGATTGACCCCTCGGATGCCACTTTTACATCCCCTTGAGATGGACAAAGAATTAATAAATCCTTGTTTAAGTAGAGATTTAATCTTCTTAGGGGTAAATGCTATAACGTATGACGCACTCAAGCTGCCGAGAATTTATACAGGCCTATGCATCTCAGGTGTCGTCACGTCCAGTGGCGAAGGTAAGGTATACCTACAATTTTCGGCTTTCTTCAGCTTAGGCCAATTATTCATCTAAAGATCTTCACCTCAATATTTTCCATTTCTGTCCCACGTGTACGTACACTTTTACTTGGAATGTCTTTTCTCCCACAGCAATCCTTAAATTGGCACGGCTCGCGATTATTACAAGAATACACATACACGTAACTGATAAGTTTCCCATCTTCTGGAGTACGGCAAAATATCAAGATTAAGGAGGAAGAAGAAGACGGCTACTCGGTAAAATCTTCAGGCAATGGTACCCGTCTGCCAGCTGGGTGCTACCCTATGCCAAGTATTTTTCTGTGCCAAATCGTTCCAGCAGTCACATCTCCAAGACCAATACACACACTTTAGGGTAGAAAAAATCTGCGCCCGCCATTCGGGAACTTTTCAGCGGGATTGTTTCCGCATTACAGGTGTAAAGGCCCGTGAAGTACGCAGATCCGTCTCGCGTTTACGAGGTGTGAGTTAAGGCGCGACTGCGGTCGCACCTTGTACGTGATAAACTGCATTTTTTGAGAAGCCAGTCCTACGTCCTCGATCCGCACTCGTAACGCAACCCTTGAATCAGGTTTCAAGCCTTGCATAGCGTGTATTTTCACACGAGTGGCTGGGACCTCATCATCAAATGTTACTGAGCTCTACTAAGTGCGAAACACTCGTCAGTTATTCATATCGTTAATTAATTCCCCCATGATCAATGGAATATGGTGCCATAATTCACGAAGTACCGGAGAAGAACTTGAATCACCAGCGTGCGAAAATCGTGCTATTTAGTACCGTGAAATGAGAATCTGAAATTTTCCAGTCACATTTTATCGCTCGAATCGTTCACAAGTTGTCGATTGTGAAACGGTATGGAATTAAATGCGATTTTTTGAAGAAGGGATAAATGACCTTTAGGCTACAGGTGTGGGATCCATAAAGTTGGAAGTTCTAAAGAACGTTTCCCCTCGACAGGTGCGGGATTTAGGGCCGTTGTCGTCTACCTGGTATTTGTGATGCATAAGTCAAGGCACGACAAGTGTCCCCGAGAGAATTGCTCCCCCGTGGTCTTTCCAGAAACTGTGGGAGAAAGTCAACTGTTTCCTTAGTTGCCGAAAAAAGAAAATAAATAAATAAAAAATTAAATCAAGAGCTTCAAATCACCGAACAGAGCAGAAGACCACGTCCTATTAGACCCTGATCTATCTTAAAAAATGTTCAATTTAACGATACCGCGTGGTCTTAAAGCGTTAATTGTTAAATAAATACTCTTTAACTGGAATTTAATGTTTTACGTTGGTCTTCTTTTAATTCCTACTTTTATCGTTCCAGTCATTGGTCGAGCAATCGATGTTTACCCCCGGAAATTGGATCCATGTTGTTTACGAGGTTACTAAACATTGGAATACAAGAAACCGAGGCTTTTGACCGAAAGAAAATGTCGACGGACAATCTTTCCCCAGATGAAACGCGATATCGAGCGGAACAGCAATCCGTCTCCTTGTTAGACGCCGCTATTTCGAGAACAGGGATCGAGAGAACCCATTGAGGACGTTTCTCTTTTTCTTTTTCCTGGGGGAGCACTGCCCTACGTTGCCAGAATTCTAAGGGCCCTCCATCGTCCGTACAAGCGGCTCATTGAAATTTCATCTCTCAGGGAAAACGACCGCTCCTCCTATCCGCATCAATCCTAGATAAGACGTCTCGTCCCCTGCACGGCAATCATCGTTTACTAGACAGACATCGGACAGATACATCTTCATCCAATTACGCCGTATAATTGGAGGAAACTAGAATCAAAGATCGAATCGTTGCTTGCCGCTCCCGAACCCGTCACAAAAACAACCGAATGCAAACATCTAAGTCCTGGACATCCTGCTCCTTCGACAAGGAATAAGACCCATAGAAATATTATTAATTTTTTAAAGCAATTCCGAAAATCCTGAATACGTAATTGTTTTGAGAGTAGAAGCGACGAAAAATTCCCGCAATCTTCGAAGCGTGATTCCGGAGAACTCTTCCATGCGAGAAAGCAGAAAATCCATCTAATAAGTGAAACTAATTACATTCAGGAAAAAAGAAAAAAAAAGTGAATGAATTCATCGAATACAAAAATCAAGTGCAGTTGTTCCGAGGGAAGAAAGGTTGTAAAAATTCCTTTAATTCTCCAGAGTGATTCCCGGTATCCTTTTCCATATAACTGATGAGAAGAAAAATCTAATGGACGATTGAAACGTCCAATTCCATCTTAGAGAAAAATTAAAATCGACAGATCCAATCAATAGAGGTCGTCCTTCATAAACTGCAGAAACACCCTCACTCATTGAGGCACGGTGGTATTAAAAGTGTCCCACCCTTTTAATGCGTGAATATGACCAACTTTGTTCAATTTGAAAAGAGAGAAAATTTCTGCGCAACGTCGGCCTTTTGATTTTCTACAATTCCGTGCCTTATTTTCCAGGCGAAAGGGCCGTAGGAAATTCATCGGGCGAGTGAAACGTCCGATTTGGTTCGGCAACGTCGCCTCCATGATCCTTCGTCGGTAGTCACGAAGCCGTCTGCCAATCGCCACCGTAAACTCGCAGGTCGAGCCGGCCGTAAATCTTCGTAAGGAGCTTACTCGAAGGCATTGTTCCCGGTCGACGCGACGCTGCTCGACGGTACTCGACGCCGTTCGACGAGGAACGGCGACGATCGACGAGGAACCCGAGGAAACGCCTCCGCCGCGGGTTTCGACGGGTTACTGTTAGGTCGACGTATCCAGGTTAATTCTGGCCTGCGAACTAGCAGTGGCCTCCCGAAAAGGGGCCGACGCTCTTCCCGATCGGGAGTGCACCGGGAACGGGTCTCCCCTTGCCCGACGAATTTATGCCGTCGTTTCGGTTCCGCGGCGTATGCGGGAATCGTTCTCCGGAGAACTCAGATTTACCGGTAAACATATCATCCAAACGCCGGAAGAAACGTTTCACCTCGGACCGACCGACGAATTGTGAGGATCACTTCCAAGAATTTACACTTTACTCCCTTTTTAATGAATTACTTTGATACCGAAGGAAACGGCGCGTAACGGAGATAAGACAACGAGGCCTGAATCACGACCGAGCGTTACGAGTTTTCTAAAGAAAAAAAAAAAAAGAAAAAAACAATGACAATTATGCACGTTTCTCAAAGGTAAAAAATAAAAAGAAAACAAGAAACGACCAATTACAGGAAACATGAATTTAAGACATTTTTGTTTCAACAGAAGAACGTCTCATGTAAGGTGTGCCGCGCATTAATAAATGCACCTAATGGAAAGGAAAGCCGAGTACATGGACAAAACTATATTTACGCTTTCAACAAACGATAGCATTGCTAATAAAAGTTTGGTTCTCCCTGCAGGAATGATTGCACCGGCAGTGCAGTTATTGAAAATTTTGTTTGAAAATTCTAAAGGGTTTACTCCCCCCTTAAGCGTTAATCCCTCGGAGGCTGAGCTAGCCGGGGATCTCCCGCGATCCTCTATCTCCCTCGCGATCCTCGATCTCTCTCGAGATCGGCGAGATCCGAGGAAGCAACGGGAGGAAAGCGAGAAAGAATGGAGCACTTTGGCGTAGCGAAGCGCACCGAGCCGTACGCGGGAGGAATGCAGGACGTCGCGCGTTTCTGCTTCTTCTCCGCTCCGGCCATATAGGCGGGAGAGGCTCGCTAGGCGACCATACCGATTCTAGGGATACCGACTACGAGAGGCCCTAGGAGTATCTCCCGTGGATCTCACTCCCGCGAGAAACGAGTCGGATAGGTCGATTATCCCTTTCGACGCGCTACACGGGCCGACGGTCCCTCGCGACTTCCAACGACGCGCCCTCTCCGCGAACTCCGCTCGCATCTTTTTACCGATATAGAATTGCCAGACTCATAAACTGCGGTGGGAGCGTTTCGGAAACGACCACTCTTTCGCGGGGAATTATGCGGAAAAAAAAATTCCCCGGGCCTCTGTTACTTGCTACTTAAGTATTAAGGTGATGCGAAAGTGGCATTTTAACGGGTCGATCGCCCGGATAAAAAAAAAAGGGCATTTGTACTTTCAGCAAAACACAGCATTGCCAATAATGTTTTAACTATTACCGCAGGAACAATCGCATTAACGAGAAGAATGTGTGCATTTTTAACGAATCGTAGATGTAAACATTGGGGAGCTCTCTTTAGTAAAAGAAATGCCTGCTAAAGTAGCCAATGAATTTGTTGCGACAACCAAAACATATTTTTATCCCGAATCAAACGAATGTGCGTTTTATAATTTGTTGTTACGGAAAAAGGATATTGCAGCTATGAATGGAATTCGTGGTGCGTCAGGGAAGTCAATCGGTTTTTCGTCGCCAACACTCCAGATATGTTTCACGTTTGTCCCGGCAAGTAAAATTTCTCAGCACGACCGTGAAATCATTTTCCGCGTGCGGCCAAGACATTTTTTTTCCCCAGAACTGAATATACCGACTCGTTTGAAATTTCACCGCATATATGTGGAGGGCCAAAGGAAGTTCTCGACATCCATGAAAATACACTTTATATCAAATATCCAGAAATTGCCTGTGAACAATAATATGAAAATGAAACTCCACGAGAGTCAGGCCCTTTCGTAGAGCCTGCACATCTATACAGTAAAATCTAAAACGAACGAGATCCCTAAAAGGGACATTCAATAAAATCTTCGGTATCCATTCCTACCCATCGACAATATTTATTCCCTCGAAATTGAGTCGACATCGCGAACTAGCAATAACCCCTTATACCAACGAATTTAGGTAGGAAAAACTGCGTGGCAAATAAACCGCAAGTTGTAGAAATTCCCGTATCCTAAGTTTCTCTCTTATCGTCATAACTGTTGTATCTCTCGAGGCCATTTTTTTTTTTTTTTCGAAAAAGCTTAAGGGAAGAAGGAAGGAAATCCAGGTGTCCTAAAGATAGGAGGGGCCTATCGAACTCTCGGAGCCGGGGGGTCGGGATGTCGTCGATCGATAAGCGCGATAACGCGTAGAAGATATCGAGAAGAAAGAACGTAGAAAGTCCGGGTCACCGTTCCAGACGGACTGTCTGCGCGCGGAGGCGGCGCGTCGCGTAAATACCTTTTCTATCCCGCGACATTGCGTCGAGGACGTGGAGCGCGCGCGCACGGAACAGCCACTGCGCATGCGCCGCCCTCTTTTTATCGCATTTAAATCCTGGACGATCAAGCATGCGCGATAGGCTGCCGACAAGACGCGTGTGATATCTGCAACGTGCAGCGGGATTTTCGAAACTCCCATAAGAGGAGACCAGTCAACGATGTAACGATAATTCGGTATCGGTAAACAGCGGTAAATACGATTTACGAAGTTCTAAATTACATTTTAAGATCTTCCCCCTTGGTTACCTATGGTAAAAGTAGCCGATATTATCGGCGTACTATGTCCCGATACCGTCCGATAAACGGAGACGGGATATAAAGTTCGTTCCGCGTATGCGACATGTTACAAAATACGGTACGCACGAAAGGTGACGCATTACGTTCAAGATAAGCGGTTCAGCTGTCATGTGGCGTGTATGCAGTAATGCTCGATTGTTTTCACCCCGCGGTTTAGAGACGCGACCAAGGCGATGAGGATAAACGGTCTTTCTTACGGGAAATAATGTTCCGACGTGGCTGGTATTCCCCGTGAATTATTGATTTATCGTTACGTCTGCGAGGGAGCGACTATTACTTACATAATGAAAATGGAACACGCGTACCTTACCGTCTCTTTTTTCAATCGCACGTCACGTGGCTGTGCGTAAAATTGCGGTGTGTCTGTATTTTTCATACATTGCAGAGACGCGCGTTATTATTTATATGATCCAGCACGTCTCGTCGATCTCTCACGGTCCTTCCAATGCCAAAAGAGCGAGCTCGCGACGATTACGGCGAGACGTGGGCACGTAATTCGGAACAAGCATGACCACGGCACTCGGCACTACAGCTCACCGATATTCTCGAAGCACGACGCCTCGTGACGCTACGTGACACCGCGTGACACCACGCTAGACTACGCATCGCGGCACGGACCGGCACGGACTGCGGCAGCTCGCTTGGACACGCTCCCGAGTCGATCCCGGACGCGGCGTGCCGACGGCGGCCGCTGATTGGCCCGATTGGCGGCGCACGTTGACCTTCCGGGAGCGCCATTGGTCCACCGCCAATCGGATCTGCGGAGATGCCCGAAGACAGCCGAAGCGAGCCGAGGACGACGGCGCGCCGGATTCAATCGCGCGTACGTTCGAACGAAACCTCGAAATTGGCGCGATTTGCATGGGAATTAAATCGGAACGAATGGAAAGTGAAAATTGTCACATATAGTCTATTAATCGGTATAAATACTAAGATGTTATATCAAGGTAACAGCGTGTTTAACAATGAGTGAGTTGTAAGTTTTCGAACGAGAGCCTTCAAAATTGGTAACGAGCTCGGTGTAAACTGAGCGTTCAATTGGTCTTGAGAAAGCGATTAAAGAATCGCAACCGTGTATACACTGCATTGTTTGTCCATGACAGCTGGACCAATTATTCATTGTACAGTCAGAGATGAGTTGGGAGATTGCTCACGGGCAGGATCGTGCGATCGCATCCTGTGCTGCCCTCTGGTTTCGTACGTTAGCTTTCACAGTTTTTTGCCCCCAAGGGCGGCGCAACGAATTTCTGATAGGAGCTCGCGCACTCGTGATGGCGGTAGAGTTCGAAAATTCTCAGTAACATTAAATTGGAGAAGGTAACTGTGAAACATACCGTAAGTTACCGGGAACATTGAGAATTTAAGAGAACGTTAATTTTGTTATTTATACTTTAGGTTTCTTCGTTTAAATAACTTTTTTTTTTCAATCAACTTCAAAGTTCAAGCTAAAGAGTAATAATTACTATTAGAAAATATTTATTATAGGGTCGTATTTAATTCCAGCTAAAAATATTCACGTATGTACAACTTCACGGAAAATTCCATGCCATTTGTTTCAAACAAACAGATATTTCATTCTGCGACGACGCGAATGGGAAGTTTTGATTGGCTACGGAGAACGTACAACGGAAATTCCCCTCTACGATGTTTCTCTATAGCTAATCGAAATCTCTTGTTTGCTTTGTTGAAAAATCCAAATTCTCATAATTTCTCGATAAAAAAGGCTTTGGAGAATTTACTGATAAATTACCGGGAATTCTCTTCGTTTCTGACGTAACTTACTGGATTTAGAACTCTAGATGGCGGTACCATCTACCAGTCGTCGGCGGCTCACGTACTCGCGATGGTAATACCATGCGGCAGTTGACGGTGGTGGCTTACCTACGCTTACCAACACTGCTCGCTTTCGATGGTAAGGGAAGAACACTCGTGACGCTCCATTTGACTTTATCTACTTATCTACTACTATTAAGTACATTGTTGCCTCGAAGTCGACGTGATGCGGAGCTTTGGGGCACGCGTCGGTGTCGCGTACGGAACTCTCATGCAGTGAATCTGCGTGGGTGCGATCGCTCCTAGAAATCTTCGCGCGTCCCAACCAACCAAGCGTCAAGCTACGGGTCCGAGTGTTTTCGAGCGTTTCTCGATCATTTTCAGAGTGGTTTCGAGCGTTTTCAAGCGTCATCGAGCGTATTTCGACCGTTTTTGAGCGTTTTTAGTGTTTTGGAGCGTTATCGATCGTTTTTCGATCGTTTTTCAAATGTTTCCGAGCTTCATCGCAGGCCGTACAGTGCCGTTGAGTGTTGATAAGTGCAGTAGAGAGACGGAGAGTGCCGGAGAGTGCCGAAGAGTGTCGGAGAGTTGCCGCAGAGTGACGGAGAGTGCCGGAGAGATGCCGCAGAGTGCCGAAGAGTTCCCGGAGGGTGCCGGAGAGCGCTGGAGAGTGCCGCAGAGTACCGGAGAGTGCCGGAGAGTTGCCGGAGAGTGCCTGAGAGTGCCGCAGAGTGCCGCAGAGTGCCGCAGAGTGCCGGAGAGTGCTGGAGTGTGCAGCAGAGTGCCGGAGAGTGCCAGAAAGTTGTCGGAGAGTGCAGGAAAGTTGCCCTAGAGTGCCCTAGAGTGTCGCAGAGAGCCGTAAAGTGCCCTAGCGTGCCCTAGAGTGCCGTAGAGTGCCGTAGAGTACCGTAGAGTACCGTAGACTGCCGTAGAGAGCCGTAAAGTGCCCTAGCGTGCCCTAGCGTGCCCTAGGGTGTCCTAGAATGCCCTGCAGTGCAGTAGAGTGCCGTAGGGTGGCGTAGGTTGCCATAGAGTGCCCTAGAGTGCCGTAAAGTGCCCCGGCGTGCCCTAGAGTGCCCTATAGTGCCCTACAGTCCCATAGTGAAAATTATATTGCATTAGAGTGCATTATAGTGCATTAGAGCACTCTAATTAGAGTGATGCAGCCCTCTAACAAGGCACTCTGATTAGAGTGCTAATAAAGGCACTCTAATGGGCTCTAATGCAATATAGTGCACTCTACGGCACTCTGATTAGAGTGCTTATTAAGGCACTCTACTGCACTCTAATGCAATACAATGCACTCTACGGCACTCTGCGGCACTCTGCGGCACTCTGCGGCAACTCTCCGGGACTCTCCGGCACTTTGCGGCACTCTGCGGCACTCTGCGGCAACTCTCCGGCACTCTGCGGCACTCTCCGACACTCTTCGGCACTCTGCGGCAACTCTCCGGCACTCTGCGGCACTCTCCGACACTCTCCAGCACTCTGCGGCAACTCTCCGACACTCTCCGCCACTCTGCGGCAACTCTCCGGCAACTCTCCGGCACTGTCCGGCACTCTACTGCACTTAACAACACGCAACGGCCTTCGATAAGGCTCGAAAACACTTGAAAAACATGCGAAAACGATCGATAACGCTCGAAAACGCTCGAAGAACGCTCGATAATGTTCGAAAAAGCTCTAAAAACGCGTGAAAACACTCGAAAAACGCTCGATGACGCTCGAAAACCAATCGATAACGCTCGAAAATGCTTGACGAAGCGAAGGATTAAGATGGAGGTTACTAAACGGTTTCATTTTTCATTATTTTCACTCTTACTAAAAAATAAAATACTGAGGACACAGTCCGGGGTCTCGAAGAAAGAATCCTCGAATCGCTTAGAAAAATGCATATGATTTTATTACGTGTCTGTATCCAAGAGTCCGAAAAGTGACCTCCGATTATTATGAGAGATAAAAATGGTAGTATTTCATTCGTATCGCGTTTATTGCAACAACTGTACCTTATCAAAAGGAGTAATGAAAAACAAACTTGAGGAATTAGACGGCTTCCCCTTTTAACGAGAGGCGTCTTCGCGGAACTCTCTGTAAATTCGCAATCGTTTGTATGAGTTAAGAATCATTTGACATGTCTTCAAAGGAGATCACTATTTTGCTCGTATTTTCACTCGTAAAATGATCTTTGTCTAACAGTATATTGAAACGTTTGCGGTTTACGGGATCCATCAATTTGACGAGTGTCAGATTTTAGGAAATAAATTACAGAATGTGCCGAATAAATTGTAACGATGGATAATATTGATAATATAAATATTACGTAACAATGTAATATCACAATCAAATTTAGAAGTTAATAGTGTCCCATTAAGTTGTTTCTAAAGTAAATAAAACGAGTTTTTGGAGAAAATTCGGGTTTCTGATTACTCTCAATTTGACGGGTGTCCGTAGAAATAGGTATACAGGAAATGACCGTAAAGGTTAATGTCAATTACTTCGGTAAGTCAAGGGGCCAAAAATATGTCGAATTTCGCATTCGTTCTTCAGTTTCTTTCGCATTCGAAAGTGTCGAATCTGTGGAACATAAACGCTCCTTGACCGATTTGGAAACACGGACCTTTCCTTCTCGTCCGTGAAAACCGAAGAGAAACGTCGTTCTCGTCCGTGAAAACCGAGAGAAGAGTAGAACTCTCGAGCTACGGTTTCACAAGAGACGACGACTCTTAAATGGTTGGATAATCATAGATGGCCAGATAATCTCGTTAAAGTCTCCGTACAAAAGGGGAGAAGAGTTCTCGACGGAAAAGTTTCCTGAGAGCAAAGTCTCGGAGAACTTTCATGGCAGTCGCGTCGGAAGCTTTTTCCTAGAGGAAAGCTCACGAGGGGCATTAACGAAAAAGTAAAGGCAGACAGTTCGCATGAAAGCGAGCACTTCGCCAACGCAAACGTTCGGAGTGGATATCAGATTATATTCACAAACTTCCGATGTCTCGAGACTTTCGTCTCCAGATAGGAACGAATAGTCCTTCGAATCCTTTATCTCAAACTTTCATAAGAGAAATGGCGTCATACGTCTAGAGTGATACAGTAACATCTCGGAATGAAGTTTTGTTCGTATTCTATGCACACATTCTCTGCAATTTCTTGCAGCTTTTAAAATCAATAAGTGTAAGATGTTACAGTACTCCAGAGGTACCGCGTAAACCGAGTAAGAGAGTGAAGAAGCAACTTACATTTGTTGAGAGTTGACTGGTCAAGGAGTGGACTTTTTCCTGGGCGTCGAGGAGTTCTCGTCTCAGTTTTCGGAGCTCGTGGGCCTGCTTTTCCTCGGCAGAACTGTAGAGGCTGCTCGCCGTGGACACCAGAGAAACGGACGATCCATGAACTGTAACAGACATTAAAGCTTTATGAACATTTTACACACGTTTTACGCGATAAGCTTATGAACTTTACGCAACAGGATTTAAAAACATTGCCTCGTTTTAATTACAAACCAGCCATCAATTTTTCAGGAATAAGAAACCGGCGTGCATTAAAAATGGAAAAATAAAGCAAAGGAGATATGGAACGAAAACGTGACTCCCGTCACCTACATCCTTTCTGATTGTGATGTTTGGTATAGTCTGTGATTAGTCGAACGACATAGTTTCAATTTGGTTCAGAGAATCGATATCGTTACATGAACTCACTGTCATCATCCTTATGGACATGTTGATAAAGATTCGGCGGCTGTCTCGAGGCATGTGTTGGAGTAGGAGACGTGGGTTGAGACCAATGTTGACCGGAACATCCCGCCGATCCCACGGGCACGCTGTAATAAGGTTCAACCCCGACTCCCATGCCGATTCCTACACCTTCTTCACCGACCGAGGACGAAGTTCCGCTTCCTCGCGCGAGCATCGAAGGATACATCTTCTCGCTCTTCGTCGACCTAAGGAAATTCAGAAAAATACGTTTCGTCTATAGTCAAACAAGTCGTTAAAAAAACGTACACGAGGAAGAAGGGATTTCTATAACCAGTACGGTGTGCACTCGTCTCTCGAATTATTTTAATAATACATATGGAAGTGGATAGCTAGAAATAAATTATTTAGCTTAACTTGCCTAATGACGGAAGGTAACAGTTTCAGGTCTAAGGAATTGTGTTAAAAGTTATTAATTTTGTCAGCGAAACAGTTGTAATATGTAGTCGAAACAATTTGGTATAGCATTTTCTAATTGGAAAGTTATATATCAAATTCTGAAGAGGTAATAGTATATAGTGATTGAAGTACTGGTTACGGTCAATTTTTCATCGTGTAGGTATAAACGGAAAATAAAACTGGAAGATGAATCGAATCGAAGTCTGTCTTGCTAGGAAGAATTTAAGCGACACACAGAAATTAAGATTTGACGAAAAAGAGATGTGGCGAAAAACTCGAGTACTTCTACCTTTGAAGAGTCACTAAACGTGTCCAAATTCATCCCTAGTCATGACAATCGAGTTCTTTGCACACTCTACAAAAAGCTCAAAGTTGTCTCTCCGTAGCCCTTAAACCGACGAGCCTTCGTGAACCAGAGTATTCCTACGTCACGTAAAAATTTCCCTCGAATTCCATTGTTGACAGGCGAAAAATCTTACGCGGTCTCATTAAGGGCTAAAGAGGCGAACTTCTACATACACATTATAGTAATTTAATCTTCTCCTTCGACGCCGAATACAAAGCACTAGTGTAATGTATAATGAACGCAAAGTGAGACTTAATCTACAGGCTAGTCTTTGAACACTGACTTTGCAAACGGCTCTTCCCGTCTCTTTCGCTCTCATTCTCGCTCTTCCTCTCTCTCCCGTATCCACTTCCCTGTATCTATCTCTTTCATTCGCTCTCACGTAGATATGCACCCGGTAAGGGAGGATTTATTCTTGAAATATCGACTAGCGGACTGGAGAGCACTTGCTCCTCGGTACTCGACCTCTCGAGAAGCAAGCCGCTGATATCTCGATTAGAGTGTGTACGTAATTGGGCGATCCGGAAGCGGGTTCAGCGAAAAAGGCTCGAAGAATAATTATAGAAAGGCTTTCCGTTCGGAGAGGTCGCCACTTCCTAGATCACCCACCGTACACGCTCGGCGTATTATCGACTGATTTCTCATGCTAATGCGTACAAAGCTCGGATGCAAGAGACTCGTCAATGACAGTGGAAATTATGGCTGCATGGTTCATTTACGTGCGAGGCACTCGGTGTAGAAGGTGCTCCTGATGTGCATAAGTCAAATTATTAACCTACAGCGTACTCGACTAAAAAAAAATTTTTATGTATTTATTCATAAAAATGTGCATGAAAATTAATTTTTCAATTCTTCGGCATGGTATATTCTTCGGCACGGTCCGAGGACAAGTCAAATATCTCCGATCGGTTCTCGTTGTTCAAGTTGGGTCTTCTTTCTAGTTATCTTTCTAAGTAATAAGAAAAGTCCAAGTTTTGTCAAATAAACGGGATAGAAGAGCATGCTGTAGGTTTGATTATTACGTAGTATCGACAGGGAGTCAATATATCTATTCAAATTGGTGATGCACTACGTAGTGATATGTCCTTTCATAACGCATTTCAATCATGAAAATGTCAAGTCTCTGAAGTGAACTTTGCCCAAAGAGTATTTCAAATAAATGGGGAAAGGTACGGTTCGAATGCATTCGCTTATTGGTCGACAAAAACTGTCGTAAGAATGTCTTATGACTGGGACAAAGTTCACCTTAGATTCGAAAAATCATATTTAGCGCACACACAGAATTCTCGAATAAAACCAGGTTAATACTTATGTTCTCAATGAGTCGTGTATGCATGTCTGTTAATTCACTACCTTGGAAATGTCCTGCCTCGCATGTGGCTAAAATGGCATCAAATTCGTACTTATTATTTTCTCATTCGGGACAATTTTGTTAATAATTAATAACAGGTTACTGCATAAGAATCGAGAAACAGATACATGGTATTCGGTACGTTAGGAAATTTGACATTCGCTGTTCACTTAGATTTAATTATCTTGTCAGTATTGAAATTTACGTTACGAATAGGTCTGGCATTACGAACCACTTTTAATATCAAGTTGTATGATATCAGAGCCATTGTTATTATCAAAAGCATTTTATTACCTCCGCTCTTTCGATATTATTTACAGTGCACGTCCAACTAATGACGTCAATTTCCACCCTCAAAGTGAAATATTAGATATAATAAGAAGTAAGTCCCGAGCGAAGTAGGACGCTGTTCGTTTTTAGAAAAATATATTAATGGTATACCATCAAAATGCAAATCGTACGGGCAACACGTAGCTAAAATGAAATTAACCATCGGATGCGGATGCACGCTTTCCAGGATTTCACCGGCTACTGGAAGTTATGTACTTTGGCAGAGCAATTTATCCCTCACAATGCCGAGGGATCTTACCTGATAGAGTTGCTCCTATTGAGCCTGGGAGGAGCAGGAGACCCCGTCGAATCTCTCTGGTGCATCAGAAGCCGAGCGTGTGTTAGACTTGCTCTGTGTGATCCCAAGGATTCTACGCTGTCAGCTTCGCAGAGTCCCATTCCTACAATGCGGACCCAAATAAAGAATGCAGACAGGATCGATCATGGAGTTTCTGTTGAAAATGGAGCAAAAGTTTCCTCTCTTCTACCTTGAGATCGACCACTGGGCGTGTACGTGTTACTGTGCCTCATCCAGGAAGTGGTGTACGGACTGTTGGGAGCGTAATATCCCTGAAGATCCGGAGCAGCGTAATTGCTGCAAGTATCGCTAAGACTTCCATCCGAAGGCTTCAAGACACGGGGCGAGAACGACGAAGACGTCGGCCCCGGGCCATTGCCACGTTCTCTGTGATGAGCCGCGGCAAATAGGGCAGTGAATTCAGGACTTCCCGGCTTTGGAAGGCTTTGCGATCCGAGCATCAACCGATCTCGAACAGACTGTGAGAGCTGGCTCGCACTTGGTCCAGTGAGGCTATAGCTCTTGTAATGATGCCCCTGATTCGACCCCGAGGAGTTCGCCTGCAGCTCCGTCGTGCACGTCTGAGTGCCTCCCGAAACTTTAACCTGAAAAGCGTAAGCATCGTTACGAGAAATTGCCACTTCCGACAATTGAAATTCATTCGAATAACAATCAAAATTAAACAAAGCATACCTTCGTCCTGGGCACGGCGCTGACTTGCGCGGTCCTCGCGGCATCCTTGCTGCCATTTTGCGAGCCATTTGGACTCGGACTGGTGCCAGCACTGTGTCTCTTGACGTACCCAAAGCTTTGGGGCACACCCCTGACTTTACTGCTATTGCCTGTTGACGTTCCCGATGACACCTTCTGCGGCTTCTCTCCGTTTGCGTACTCGGCCATAGTTTGCTTCCTGTGCTTCTCCTGCGACACAAATTAACTTCGGTAAGCATACGAACTCGGCTGATCAAGATGTTCATTTAAAATAATTTTTCGAGAGGAACATTATCCCTATATTGGGACAATTATCAAATTCAAAACCTTTGATATCAATAGCTACGTCACCGTTTCGTTAACGATAACGTGTCCGGCCTTAGCTTCCGGTATTAAGGGGTAACAATGATGCAAGCCAACGTACCTGCGATCGCCTGGAAGGGCTAGGACTCGGAGGAGCCCCGTCCTTGTCTCTCTCCCTGGCTGCACCAGCCTCGATGTACTTCTTCCATTGTTGGCTGTTGGAGTTGCTATTTGAGCAGTTGGAGCCTTGCTGCTGTTGGTGTTGCTTGAAGGCCGAACTCTCGGTCTGCTGGGCACTGTCGGACTTCTTAACGTGGGGGTGGTGGCCGCCTCCGGCGTGTCGCGAACTCACCACGCGGTACACTAGGTTGTTGCCCTGTTGTACTCCTTGGGGGGTGGCCGTACTTCCCCCGCCGACGCCACCCCCCACGACGACGCTACCGCCGCCCGGCACCCTCTGTAACGGACGAAAATAATTAACAATCAGTTTAAACTAACGCAACGAGATGATCAGCGCATTGCACACCACAGAATGTACCATTTAAAATGTGGAATTATAACAGAGTATCGACAATTATTTAAAAATCCTTACATCTAAAGGTCGTACCAAGGACTCCACATTAATCTTGGTACTATGAAAAATTATTAATGACGGACTAAGACTGAGTAGTAGTACGGTCATCACCAATATTTTATCACTTGCAGATACTCGGAAGATATTTATCATTTGACCCGTGGACGTTTAGAACCACGCAGTGCCCGGTTTCAGAGTTTAAATGTCCCTATCAAGACCTAGGTCAAATTGCGTCTAAGGGCGATTCTCGCGTATCGATCCTCGCCCCCCATGTGCGTCATGATTCAGTAGAGGGTGTTTGGCGTTTCGAATAGGGCTGGGTGTGTCTCGTTCGGAGCGTTTCGGCTTTTAGATTCGCTATGAGATGACTCATAGAGGGTAGAAAATGCCGCCTTTATGCTGTAATTCTCCAGCAATAGTGCATTAACCAAAGAAAAAGAATTAAAAAAAAAAATTTTAATGAACTTTGAAAACTGCAAATCTCTAACTTCCTCCATCGTGGAATTCAAACGTCGTATACCTTCTATCTGAAACACATCCGACAAAATAGGCGCATGAGTTGCAATCCATGATTTTTAAAGATCTGAATAGTAACCCGAACGTCCTTTCCGGAGTACAGTTTATGTAAAGAATAATCGTGCTACATTCTACCCGCTACTGCACCGCACTTTAGAATTTACAACCCATAGTCCGTATCTAATATCTAATACCCAATATCTAGCATCCAATTTGCTTCCGACATGAAAATAACGAGGGGTTAGGAGGCCCATTTCCTCACCGGGTATTATTTCCCGGTAACGTCTTCAGGTTCTTAACACTCCCTACCCGGGGCGTCGCGGCGCTCGTGCGTAGCCGAATGAAAACGCAGATTAAGGTTTACCCACGCCCGCGGATGTGTTTTACGAGCGCGCCCGCGGCGCCTTGTAACAATAAACGCCCTTTGAACTCGGCGCGCTCGCTCGGCGGCCAAATAAATAGCATCGTCGTCGTAGACACGCCGTGAGTCCTTTCGTATGGTTTCGCGGATTGGCGGATTCCCCAGAGCCTCCCAAAAGGACGAAGTCGGCGCAGAGAGTCAAGGTCTTCCCTCGGGGCGCCATAACGGCGCCCCCCTACAAAGAGCGGGTGGTCGTGAATTTCTCAAGACCTCATCTGACCCATTTCCTTGGCCCTTTGACCATTAAAACATCCCCGCTACTCTTCTCCGCCCAGTAATTACTCTATGTGATAGAAATTGCAACGATGAATGCCAAGATTTAAAGCTGGGGTACAACAAGGGAAGACTATAATGTTATAAAAATTATAATCAATTAGTATTCCGATGGTAGGTCTGTGATGCGGCCTCGTGAAAAGTGTAAGCGTGGGGAATATGTAGGTACCCTTACAAAAATTAACCTCCGTGATCCAAATGTAAATAAATACATAAAGTAGGTACAGTCAGCATTCGCAACGCCGGTGACCTCGGAAGCACCAATCGTTTCTACTTCTCTCCCGTGAGTTTCCATGAAACATTGCAATTCTTTCTGTACTCCCCTCGAGTGGCGCTACAATCGCACATAAACTTCGCCATAGGATTTACATCCTCCGATATCAAGATGGCCGGCCACTTGCTCGAAAGGCAATTACTAAGGATTCAAAGGGCCTGCCAATTAGGAAGATCACATTATCTCCCGCCGTGGCGTCGCCGTTACAAGCTCACCATTTTTCTTCTCCTTGCGATTCCGTGAAAAGGCGGATTCCCAGGGGCGTCCGAGAGGGAAGAGGTTAGGAGTCAAAGAGGGATTCCCTCACGCTTCAGGGGAAGGTGAGGTTATGAATTTCTCGGAGCCCGCCTCCGACGCGCTCGCCGAACCGAACGATCCGACGTTTCGACGTCGACTGACAGGGAGTCGCCTATCTCGGTTAATCCCGCGAGTGATGCCTGATGACTCGTGACGGTCCTCTCGGTGAGGTTAGGACGGGAGTCGGAGCGCGAGGTGCGTGCACGCACCCCGGAGGTCGTCTACCGACTGCGAGGCCGCGCCGGTGGCGGCCATTGGTCCGACCCCTCTCACCCCCTCCGCCCACCGGCGGATATGCGTGACCACGTACTACGCCACGATATAGAGGGTGCGCTAACGGCCAACTTTTTGCCCCTCAAGGTCGTCGACTCCGAGCCGCGCGCGTGCGGAGGGAACCCTGCTCGACCCCTCTATTGGGAAGAATTATGCGAAAACGTATTTTTCCACCACAGGGGAAATATTTACAATATAAACAATGTTAACGTCGAAAAGTCAAGAGTACCGAACGATGGAATTATGACGAAGGCTTCTTTCGACTTCTTTATCGGTAAAAATCGTGCGAGGGGAGGGCGTCATCGGATGGCCTAGATCTTGGACAACCTGACCGTACTCAACGCCTTGGTTGAAAGTGTTATACGAGAAGCGGCTTTTTCTACGACGAAGGAAGTACTCGGATGGAATATAAATACAAGTTTTTCATGACTTATATTAAACAATTGGAATTGCTTGGCAAATACTTTAGGCGAGGCTTCATTTTACCCGTGAATAATTTCTTGCGGTTCGGGAAGGGCAAAGGCCAAGTGCGAAGTGATTGAAACGCATCTGGTAATATCTGGCGCAATTTCCGGTTTACACAAGCCGCTAAAGTTGCAGGGAATCCTTTTAAGTCTCGTTGATGTGGACGTGACGAGGAGTTCGGAGGTCGATCTGCCTTCCGGTTCTTGGCGCTCCTTCCAGATATTTATTCCGAGAGATCGAGATGGAGGGAATGAAATAATAACGAGACCCGATTTCAACATTCGAAACGTATGCTACAATCAATTACTCCGAGTGGCAGAAAGTTACCATGAGTTACCGCGAGTTACCGCGAATTACCGCGAGGTACTAGGTGCGGTTATTGTTTCAGAGCAATATCGATCCCATTATGTGACCTGACGTGACCTGGCTCCATAAGTTAACTCGAGACAATGCCTAATCCTTTCCGGCCTCGTATTTCAGATTCCATTTTAAGCACGTTCTGCCCATTTGACACCTCGACTTTCCGGAACTCGCCCACCGAAGAAAGCGGAACTTCCTCTTCCTAAATGTGGCAAAGGAAAGGGAAAACCGAGTTGCGAGCACGCCTTTTTCTCCCTCGGTTCCACAAAAGAGCCGGAAAAACAATCTCTCGGGAAAAGGGACTCCAAATCGAGTCTGCACGTGTCGAAAAAGTTACATCGGAAATTCCCACCCGAACCAGTAGAAATCGACGATACTTCGTAGAATGTCTAAAGGTACTGAAGCGATTTAAGCCGAATTTAAAGGAAAGTCTGACAACAAATCTCCATAATTTATTACACGATATTCTATTTAAGTGAGCAGTATCGCAGATATTCGTTAAATTCCTTTCATTTCAAGTTCTACCTACAGATGGAAACAATATCTCTATGGAATCCAGAAATAAACCAAGAGTTGAGGGAGAAGAAGAAGACTAACTGGAAGCCGAGAGTTCTTCCCATACATCGAGTCGTCATCGCCAACACGTTCACGAATAGGATCGACAGGGATATAATAAATTCAAGGGTATATATTTACGAGACGAATCCTCGAGCAATCGCGAAGCAAAGTCGAGAAATAAGAGCCGGCCGAGTGTCGGATACGGGGGAAAGGGGAATATTTAAATGGAGGATCGAACGACAATACCGGGACCGGGGTTTTCTTATTTTCTTATTTCGCTCGAGAGGAGGGCCTCAGGAGTCGTTTTAAGAAGCGTAAGGGCTCTCAGACTCCATGGCGAAGTTGGAGTTTGCGTGTATACAATGCACATGCACGTACCGAGATCCGCACTTACTAGGCCGCGTCGTGAATAGGCAGTTAGTTCAAAGAAAAAAGGGAAGGATAAATTCATGAATGTCGGTACTAACCGTACATTTTGTGCGTTGATTTTGAAAAAGAAAGCACGCTCCAAAAACCCACCTAAACGACCTAAAAGGAAGGAGAGAGGGTGGCTTTAAAAACGGAGACCTGCATTTTTCTTTCCTGTTCTGAAAAAGACTTCCTCCCCGTTGCGCCTTCATATCGGATTCATGGACGGAATGGAACAAGATTATAGGTAGGATGGAATATTAATTCTAAGAATTAAACACAAAGAAGTATATACGAGATCGTAACCGCGAACGAGACTTGCCATTCCGTAAGGAAATTGGTATTCCATGTAATGCGCTAAGTCCGGGTGAAGTTCTTGCAAACTCCGGAGTCCGCTTTAAGTTTCTGGCGACAAAGTTCTGCCCATAAATCGCCATCGCATTATTGCCTCTCGAAGTGAAAAACAGGAGATTTAAATATATAAGAAATAGAGTATATACCACGGAAGCAGGATTTCTCGTTGGAATGACGTTGCTAGTAATTTTTTAAGCCGTCGACTGGAAACCATATCGAATCCGTTTATAGGAAAAGTGTGTTAGGGGACTGTTTACCCGAGGAAAGAACGTCGAAATGGGTATCGATTTCTGGAAGGAAAGGCTTGAAAGCTTCTGTTCTACTTTACGTCCCGAAACTGAAGGTTTCAATTTTCTGACTAAAGGCAGCTTTCCGACGGAAATCAAAGGAGAGGAAGAAATTGGGGGAGAAGCAGCATAGGTGTATGCGTAGGCCGGTCTGCTAGCAGCTGCAGGACGTAACAGCTGACGTTTGTCCAGTACGAGTATGCGTTTCCATTGCTTTTTACCCGCCCCCTATTTGTCGTTCGCCGCACTCGTTCACACACGAGTGATTAACCTCGCGCAATAAAAGACCAGCTCCTATAAATTTGCGATACGGAATAAACTATCCACGGGCTAATGTAAGCGAAGCAAACGAAATGAATTTTGGCTTCGCGCGACTGCGAATTCTAGATGAAAGGAAACTCCCAAAAGTATTCACGCAGTTAATTTCGCCGTGGAGCACGCTATGGAAATTTCCAGGAGATCTGTAACGTGCAATTTAATGAGATTACGCCGCGAAATGCGGTTATCGCATAATGTACGTGAATTCTACTTCATAGGTAGATAGCATTACCACATTCGCTCGGATATAACGCGGCGGTGTAAAATTTTCACGCATTTTACAGTGCCGCTAAAGAGGTAATTTAATTTTGTTTGCTGAGCAGATGAACATTTTGGACGGTTAACCCTTTACAGCGGGTGTCATGCGATTTCAACTGTCCACGGATAATGAAAGTTATTACCCGGAACGCCCTGCCGTGGAATTGATGAGCCAATAAAAGGTTCGGTCTCGGGCACCCTGGGGTATTTTCCCGGTTTCTGAGAAGAAGCCTCACCTTGTGGTGAGACGGATGTCCGGTGTGATTGGAGGAGGTGTGGTTCCCAGCAGGAATGGATGCCAGGTCCTCTATGGTGAGTTCCGCCAGGGCGTCGCTGCCTCCGCTGCAGCCCCCTAGCAATCCACCCCCGACGATGTTCCTGCTCCCAGCAATGCAGCCTCCATCGGTCCTGCTGCTCCCGGATGGTCGCTTTTGCACTCTCCTGGAGTTGACCAACTCCTTCACCCCTGACAGTTCCCTCCTAGAGCTGCTGACGAATCTGGAAGAGACAGATCTGTTAGGAAAGTAAGGAACAAAAATACATAAAAGTAAAGTTGTCCAAAAGCGACTTAAATTCTGAAGAATTGTAATATTTCTTCTCTTAGGGGTACTCATGTCTCATTTTTATAGCTAAAGCCGCCTATCAGCTATAGTCTTTAAATGGCTAAAGGACGTCATTTAACGCTAAAAGTGCAGTATGAGAATAAGTCTCATTAATCAAGCAGGCCATAAGCAAACAACTGATTAATAATACATGTATACAAAGAAATGGTATATAAATATACGCTTAAAATGAATCTTTTCTTCTCCTATTCCGACCAATGACAGCGTATAACCGCAATCTGATAATGGATGAACATCTTTCAAGGTTAGTCAGCAGAATAAAGAACATTCCACGTATCTCCTTGAAAAGGAAGCAACCATTGCCGATTTTGGATCGATTGCCTGGGGGCGAGTATATTCGCCGATGGACCAAGGGAAGGCGAAAGAGACCAAGGGAAGGTAAAGGGAATTGGTCTATTAGTAAGATTAGACCCTTAACCCAATCTACTCGGAGACGACGCACGACTAGCCCCGGGGAAAACGTGCGACCTAGACCGTTTCTCGTCTTCACCTCCTTCCCCGACGAAATGAAGGTAAGACCCACGAGGAAGGAACGTCGTTCAATCTCGACTCCTTTGTTTGTCCCACGAAGAAGGAAGTCGTGTCAGGATTCCCCCCCCGATGGAGCCTGGATCAAACTTCGGGCGAAGGGTCGCCGTTCTAAATTTTCTAAGGATTTCCTTATTCGAGTCAGCGAAGGAGGAAGTTGGGTCAACGATCCTCGGGATGGAGCTCATGGGGTCAAACCTCGGACAAGTGTCTATGATTTGCTCCGGGTCTTCCGGGGATCTAAATGGAATCCTTATTTCAGCCCGCGGTGAAGAAAATTGCGTCAAGAAGCTTCGGGACGGAGCTCGTGGGATCAAATTTCCTGGAGGGGGTCGAGATTCGTCCTGGCTCTTCTATTTAATAGGTTCCCCATTTTGGCCCGTGGAGAAGGCATTTACGTCGACGATCTCCAGGTCGGAGTTTCTGGGGTCAAACTTCCAACGGGCAGCCACGATTTCATTAGGCTCCACCAGGGGTTTAATGGAATCCTTGTTTCATCTCTCGAGAGCGAGAATCGTTCCTACCATCTCTAGAATGGAGCCCAGGGGATTGGACTGGTCCAGGTGACCAGAGTTCTTCTGCCGTTTTAAAAGTCCTAATGGGAATTACGCGAACCTGTTCCTCCCACCGCGTGGAACTGCCCTGCGCAATGACAAAAATGTTAACCAAGAATGCAGACGGGTATGAAAATAGAAATCGACCGTGCACATTCCACTCGAATGCATTAGCATTAATTACAAATTCATTCCAACCGACGATATTGCATTATCGTGATTAATTCCGTGGCTACGCCACTGGTCCTCGTGTGCGCGTTACATGTGCCCTGTACACGTTGAAGGTATATACCGTATCTACCAACCGTTTAGACGTATAATGCGTGTTTTAGACATGAAATGTACATATGTACCCGCGTATGTACTCGGTGTACCTTCTGATCGGAGCCTCGGCACATGGAAGATTCTTAGCGACATCGGGAACTCGCCTCTAGATACGGATGCATTCAATGGTCTTCGCGAACGTCGACGAGCCTCCCCTCGAGCATTAGCTAATTGCCAGGCTGGCCATCGACTTAAGGCAAGCGCACAGTCCACTAGCCGACCAATCGGGATGTCGCTTTAGGATTAATACCATGGCCACGAAAGCTGCACGGCCGAACGGAAAGAAGACTGCAGAATTCCTGAGTCACGCCACCGCGGCGCACACGGCTTAGGAATCGACCAATTACCTTCCAGTTTATTGGACAAATCGATGGATCCGTTTTTCTCCCTCTCTCAACGTGATCGAACGATTCAAAAGCCCCGTCGATTAAAATTAGACGTGGAATTAATTATCGAGAATATAAAAAGAAAACTCGATCGGCATTATTATCTCGGAAATACGCATTTACTGTATGAGTTAATTTCAGTTTCTCAGCATTGATATTTATTATTAATAGGGAATTTTTGGAGAGCGGGTAACGATCGTTACGATTCCATTATGGGTCAATCGAGTTAGAAATATCCGGGAAAAATTCCCAGAGTACTCTAAATAGTTGGTGGGTTTTCCGAGGATAATGTATCGTTATCGCCGATCAATTGGAGGGAAATATCGATTATGATTCGTGGTCTTAATAAGAGGATACCTTTCACGCCACGCGAACCGGTTGATCCAGCGATAAGTGAAAGCTCTAGAAGAGCCGGTCGTTAAAAACCCGGAATCCCTAGAATCCTGAAAACCACCCCTACGAGGGATCGAAGCGACCCCCGCAAACCCGCAAGAAATAATTATGGTAATTCGCGGAATCGTATCGCATGCTGCAGTCGTGCCAGGCGAGCAGACCAATGCCGTGCGTTCTAGACCCTTAAACGCGACTGCAAGAAATTCCCCACGAATAGAAAAATGATCCTAAAGCACTGTCAACGAACGTCCTACCCTGAAACTACCGTCACCGAGAGAAACGGAGACGACAAGGAATTCGGAATACCGTAAAAGGTGTCAATCGTGATAAATACCGCGGAAGAAATTCGGCACATCGAGGGCCCTTAAACCACGGCAGAAAGTCCCCTATAATTCGAAAAACAATGCCGAGGCCGCGTCGGCCAATAATCAAGCCGTGGTACGAGTCGAAGTACGGGATATATCACGCGGCGTGCTTCGAAGTCGCAAAAACTGGACCTCGGTTATCGACTGGTTGGCGTAAAAAATGATTTAGGATCTTGCGACTAAAATAATAATTACAACAAAGCCAAGTAACGGCCGGTTGGTCGCGTGGAAACGTTACCGTCGGTGTCGGCACGGTCGAGGGCTCGAAGATGCGGGGACGAGATTCACCCGACGGCTCCGGGGCGCACGTCGCACTTTTCACACAGAGCGCGGCTCGGAATTTGTTTAAAAAAAGGGCCGCCCCCTCCTCTCGAGGCTTCGGAGAGAGACCGGAGCCCGGCACACGTCGGTCGTCCGCTCGTCCCCGGAGAACTATCGCTATCTCGGGTGTTCTTTCTCACTCCGGGCAGCGCTCGCTCTCTCCCGCCCGAGCGGCGCACTCTCCCGGCCTCTCTTTCGCTCCCACGCCGCCATGCGCCGCTCCTCGAGCTTCGCCGAGTCGCCACCGGATAGCGCCACCGGCCCGGCCCGAGTGCGATCGATCGCGCGACGTCACGGCCCCTCGTGGCGCACGCCCGCTGCCCCTCTCCCTTCTCGCTCGCTCGCGCCCTGCCCCCGCGTAGCCTCTCTCTCCCTCGACCGTCGGGCCCCCACCACGGGCAACGTTCTTTCGCCGAATCGCGAAATCTTAAGGCGTGACTTGAGACTTTTACGAAATGCTAATGCGACTCAACCCGATAATTTGAACGAGGCAGAGTGCAACGAGAATGTTTCATGTACTTTGTTGGTATATTTACGGCGTGTATGTCCACTTTTACATTCGCGGTGGTTGAGTATCCTAAGTTTGCGATGAAGTGTGTACACGTACGGTAATTGCCGCTGCGTTCAGGGGGCATCGTGGCGCATGTCTCGCGCGTTTTGCGATCGTGGAGCTTAGGGCTTTTTCCCCCCTTCTGTCCCCTTCTCCGAGGATCACGCCTTTGTGGGACGCGGAAACTAACCTTGCAATCGGAACCGCAGAGGGCGGAAAAAGGGTTTGATGTTTGAGTTGAGATTAGCGCGAGGCGATTAGTCGTAAGTCGGGTTAGCTACTTGGGGTAGGCGTCTTTAATTATCATCGAATTATTTAACCCTCTATTGAGAAGCGCTAAGATGAGATAAGGTACCTAGCAATTAAAGGTCCACTTGAAGTCTACCTGGTGAAATTCGGTTGAACGTTTCAGAGGTAATTAATTGACCCGTAACGATTTAATTAAACATGTTATTAGTTCGTCGATCCTTATTTTCAGGTATTCGAAAGCAAAGGAGATGTTCCCGTCGCCTCCTAGGGAAATATTCAGCCCCTCGAGATGGCGCGAAGGGAGCCCTTAAAGGGTTGATCGTCGTCGCGGCGTCGCGTCTTCGGAGCGTCGCGAGACGAGCAACAATGGCGTCTCCCGAGATAGGTGTCCGCACCCGACGAAGCCGCTCGGGGGCGCAAACTTGCCGCGATTCGACACGACGTCCCGAGACGCCGTCGTCTCGGCGCTCGAGAATGCCGGCAAACACCCGAGACCGCCGCGACGCCGGCGGAACAATGCGGAACGCCGCGCGAACCCGTGACAAAGGACCGGCTCCGTTATCTACATAGTGGCATAGTAGTACACTGACTCCATATCACCCTGTGTACCCTGTACACCCTGCGCACACTTCGTACACTGCGGCGGAAACGGAGTGTTCCCGGACCTAGCGAGAAACGGGCCGAGTTTAGATAGGGCGTGCTCATAGTTGTCGAGTTTATACGGTTTATATGGTACGCGGCACGAGACGTATAGTCGCCAGGTGGATGGTAGCAGGGTTGATCAAAGTCATGACTTCTTTTAGAGAAATAAAAAATCGCTGACTTTAAATCACGTTTTTTTCATTAAATATCTCATTCGTTTAAGTAAACTCGTTTAAAAGATTAGGTTAAATTGATATTAGTAAAAAAATTGTCATAATTTGTTTCCTCGATTCAAGAACAGACGAGTCACAAGTGATGAATTTCGCAAAGTTCCTGTAGTTGATACATAAGTCTTATTAGTCGATGTTCCGAAGATTTCATCGCAATATTTGATTTTAAGCTCGAGTACGATATTGATGTTGACAAAAGACTCCCAAACCGTGCGTAGGCTAATAAATTCCACTTCGGCTAGCGACAAAGCAAGCAATAAAGCGCATAACGCGAGCAAATACGAGACCTCCTCCGACGTGTCCATGGAATCGGGCGACTCGCGCCCATTGAAGACTTCGGGCGGTTTTACGAGGGTAATGTCGGCGAGCCACTCGAAGGCTCGTATAAGCGTTCAAATATGCCGAGCTTGGGGTGCGCTCCTCTCCCCCGGGCGCTCTTTATAAGGGTTCGAGCCGAAAAGGGGCGCCGAGGTAGGAGGGAAGTATATTGAATTTCCGAAAAGCGCGTCGGGTTACGAGCGGATGATACGCGGCCTTGGATATACCCTGATGGAGTTAGTCGTGGGCGCGGGACGTCGAGAAGCGCCGCGAAAACAACGCCGGGGGTGTTCCACCCGAGGCAGGGCTAAATCCACCCCCTAGCTGGGGAGCGCGGCCGAATCCAAATTCAATCCGCGGGATCTAATCGAGATTATCCTTTTTGGCCCACTTCCGCCCTGCGTCTTCCGCCTCGTCCACCCCCTTAATCTTTCGACAAGGACCAACCCCGGATTTGGGGTAAAGCGTTCTGCGAGAGAATTCGGGGGCGCCAAAAGACACCTTGCACAATGTGCTTTAACTCTTCGACGAGAAGGGGATGTTCCCCGCTATAGCGAAACTTAGGGCGATAATGTCTGTACCATTTGTATCGTAAGATTCTCAAGTGAACTGTTTGAGAGAGAAAAGTGGCAAGTTTTGATTTCTTTACCGAGTAAGATCTATTTAATTAGAGGGATGATATCGAAAATATCGTATTCAAATAATCCCGCTGTGTATCTCTAACGCGCGTTCCTCAGTCGGATTCGTTCCTTCCAAGATTTTGGCATGTCGTTTTTCAGTTATCTTTAGTGCTGCCTTCAGCAGTCGATTTCAAAAGGAGGATTTCGAGGCATGAAAGGAATCCATACACGGGACGGTTGCCCCTCTTAGGCCGAGTTATCTAGGCGATGTCCAAAGACCTTTCAAAGCACGTTGTTCCTTTGAACCCGTTCAAGAGATCCTTCAGCACACCATTCATCTTCAGACCGAAACGGGAAATTTGAAACGGGGAACTTTGAGGTCACTCTCCACCTACGTTCATTTTCTGCCGAATTCAACCGAATTATTCCGACCGAACAATCACGTTTTGCGTTGCTTGTAACATCGTCTTCCTTCGTGTGCAATATCGAAGATAATATAAAAAAAAAAGAAAATGTATAAAAAGCGGTTCTTGAAAATCTCTCGACAGAAATCCCTTACTGAAGAGCAAGGGCTCGTCTGCATATCGGATATGTTTATAAAAGGGCATCTTCGTCGGGCCGCATTCGTCCCGAGTTTCTTCTAGGGTGTTCACCCCTTGATCTTTTGACGGGAACCACCCAACATCCTCGGGGTGTCATTTCAAAGGGGAAATTCGGAGGCATGAAAAGGCGCCTTATAGCGTGAAATATTCGCGGGACATTTATGCAGGAGGATTGCTGCTCCTTTGAATATCCACGGAAGACCAAAATTGAGATAAATCTGACAGCAATCGCCACCACATATCACCATATGAAACCTCCTTATCAACATTGATTCTCCTAATTAACTCTGCGATATGAATTAGGGAACTGAGAAAGAGAATAATCCGATACGATGACACGTGAAGTCACGTTTTCTCTGGCAAATGTAGATGCTAGGCTCCACCTAACTTAATCGAATTAATCCGCCCCCCTTGGTGGACGACAGGGGCGCGAAAGTAATTGGACACGTACTCGCATATAGCCTCGCTAAATTAGCCTCGCAAATTTCGCCTAATTGGAGGCCCTTAGTCTTGGTTGGCCGGCTGTTCAGCGAGCGAGTGTTCCCGCCGAGAGAATTCTCGAAAAAAGAGGAAATTCCCCTTCATGAGTACTCGGGAAGATATATGCACCTGATGCATGTTTAATTACGGGAATATCGGGAGACCTCTTTATCAGAGGCTGAAGAAAATTACAATGAAACATGTCTTTTAATTACGGTCTGCACACTTTGCAGTTCTCGAATACCCCGCGAAGCGCAAATGAATTGAAATCCCAGGGCCTAATTAGAAAAATAAATTAATCAAAGCTGAAATTATTGCAACGACTTTACAGCATCTCCAGGAACAAAAATACCTCTTCGCCAACTCTCGTCCTTAATCCACGATATTACCAAGCCAGAAGTCGAAAGGAAATTTCAAGATTAAATTCAACCTCATAATAGGCGAATCAGAGTCGGCATTCCAATCCCAGTGCTCGGTAATGCAATCCAGGTTAAAATTAGAATGCGAATCCTTCCCTGCAGGGTCCTTGATGGAAGCCAATTTCCGGATTAACCTAACTCTGCATACTAATCAGCCCAGTTTCTAAGATTGCGTCAAAGCATTATTGCAACATTAATATATCATTACATCATTACTATATCGTAAAACAATTGCACATGCGAGTTGTCTTCTATTTGGACTACCCTTAGATCGCATGTAACCCAGGACTACATGTGGAACCTGGCGTCCAAATTGATACCCTACATGGTGAACATGTTATCTTAGTTCACTGGATCCCGATATAGATACATAACAGGACACTCACCTGTCGTGGTCGTGACCGTAAGACGGATTGATCCTCCTCGAGTAGAGGGATGCTCCGCCCTCGGACATGTATCCGTCGCAGAGATCGGAAAGTGTCCTGCTACCGACACTCATGCCACCTCTGAGGATCTCTCCATCGCTGAGGTACCCAGAGGCGATGTCGATGTCCGTGTAATCGTGGCCCACGTGGTGGTGCGAGGAAGAGTGCAGTACGGTGTACTGTCTGGTAGCTGTCCTACTTGGCAATGTCTGCAGGCCTCTGGTTCCAGGGGTGTAACCTCGAAGAAGGGGTTGCATCGGTTTCACCGTCATCTCGGCTTCGTCGTCCGCTATGGAACCTCCGCAGGAACCCTCCGACAGGACCTGGACAAATTGTTCAAAAATATATTCGAACGAAGCTTCCATAATTACAACACCGCGTGCCAGAGTCGCTACAATTTCCACAAACGTACGGATGCGTTGCACGTGTTAAATATGCATAAAAGGAATGCTCGTACTCGTGAAACGCTCAATGACACCTGTTGAACGTATTTTCAGGGTTCCATTCAGAAAAGTAACGTGTCAGTTTCATCCTGATAGAATGTTGAACATGCCGCGAATGACAACGTGGAAGATAGTTTCGCCTCGCCATAATTCGTGATTGATTGAGATCAATCAATTAGTCTCAAGTCTAATAAGTACTCATAAACGTGATTAGTTTCCCTTTCTTTGATACATAAGTTATGACTCGACGTAAACTACGTACTTCCGGTCAAAATCACGCAACTCAAATTATCGCTGAGATAATGGAACGTTTCATCTCATTGAACCGTGAAAACTGCACCGAGCCTGAATTTCTCTACTTTCTAATTGTAAGCAGCGCACGAGAACTTGATGAAGGACCTTCTCGATCTGCTCGAAAGTGGTCTCGATTTTCCTGTTGGGGATGGTCTTGATTTCGCTGCCGCTTTCGCTGCTGGGTCTGTATATGACGCTGCTGTCGCTGGAGTTGCTCTGGCCCGTGCTGTTGGAATTGCTGTGGGAGCTCTCGGACATCAGGTCGGAAATGCTTGGCATCGGCGAGACCATGGCCACGGTGTTGGGGTCCAGTTTCCTATGCAGGGACTCGCCTTTCAGCTTCGTGGGGGTTGGGACCCCCGGAACGTTACACTCCTTCGGAGGTTTCGAAGTACCCTTGACCAGGGCCGTTGGTTTTGGAATGTTGGATCCCGGACTGACCCCAGAAGTAGGGATGTTCGCGTGCTGAGGAGAATTCGCCGAAGGTGGTTGCTTCCCCGGGACATTTTCAGGGATTTGACTCAACCCTGTGGGCTCTTGAACGCAGATAAACCTGTTCGCCGACATGGATTCCTCATTTTTCTCGTTGATCCCAGAGATATTCCTAGGACTTAATCGATCGTTTCGATCGGGTCCCTGAACCCCATCCACCAGATGATGCTCCGGCGATGAAACTATGACCCCGGTCATGAGACCCTGTTGAGGATCCTGGAAATCCTTCGCTCCAATGTCGCTCTCAAGCCCTTTTGTCTCGTTTCCCGACAAGTTAGCCTGGTTCATGCTCAGGGTTTTGTCGAAGTTCGAGTTTGCGTCCTCGCGAGTGGGGCTCCTTGCGAGATGCTCGTTTACCTGTTTGATGCTCTCGTTCCCTGTTGTCATCAGCCCCTTCTGAACGAGGAGATCCTTGTTCAGTCCATTCGGAGGTGCTCTTAGGGCTTGAAGGTTGAGTTTAGGGTCTGAGATTTTGCCCACTTGGTCCATCTTTGGCTTCTGTATCTGTTTGGTCTCGCTCTTCAGGCTGGGCAGGATCTTCGGGTCCTGGGGAACCTTGGGGGCAGTTAGACCCGAATTAGGCTTCTGCAGCTGGGCTGATTGTTTCAATAGGTCGAAACTGGCGACGGTCTTTTTGTCCAGGGAGAATTTCGACGGGGCGTTGGCGATTTTCTGTTTCGCATCCTCCACCGGTGGAGCGTAGACCAATTTCTCGGGTCCTTTCGTCCTGGCGATCTTGCTCTGTGCCTTTGCCTGCTCCTTCCTGGCAGTTTTTGGACTTGCCTGCTTAGCCTGTTTCACCTGCAACTTCGATTTCAAAGCCCGACTCTTTGGGGATTCCACCTGAACCTTGCTCTGATCGCATAGGGACGTGGAGCTGTCCGAGTGCTCCGACCTCGCCGAAGAGAATCCTGAGGAGCTGGAGGTCCTCTTGGAGACCGCTGAAGACGCTTTCGCGCGATCCTGGTTTTTCTCTTTGTTGTTGAACAACTTAAATTTGTCCAGGACGGAATTCTTTCCCTGCGGATGAGGCGCTGGTGGCCCTGTGTACGGAGACTGTTGAGGAGCTCTCAAACCACCTGGACGACCAACCGTCGATGCTCGTGGGCTGAAAACGAAGAAAGAAATTAGGATACTTGCTTATGCCAAAATTGTAAATGTACAAAAATCCGACAAATTGAAATACACATTGTCTAAATTAATATATCACGGTTATCCCAAAGAAAACGCATGCAAATATGCCTTATATGTTAGGACACTGATTCCAAACGATAACTTTACTGCATTTAAATCTTCCATTCATTCGAATAGCATTTATTGAACATCAATAGTAATTAACTGTAACCAAATATCGAATTGTTTCATATGAAGCAATAAATTCACTGGTTCTCTTGAGGATATAAATTAGAAACAATAAACGCGGTGTTTCAATTCCTTATCCTTATCGTCACATTCCTTCTGACCGGTGTAAACAGTTTATAGGATCGAGAATAGTTCGCGTTGCATTTGTTTACATCGGGGAGGAGCGATGTCGAAATCGTCCATCTCTTCGAAGAAAAACGTGAGGGTTAGACGAGAGCAGTTTATCTCGTAGCGGGTCAGGCTCTGGCTTCGTCTAACAAAGAGCTCCGGCGTGGGGGAGATAGATAGATAGGCTTTGTTATCATAGGTGGTGGGAGACACAGCCCGAGGGCTGCAAACAAGAGAGACGGATATAGTGCGCGCTTTGTACGATAATAGCGCGAGGGGGTGAAATTTGTACCGAGGTGTAACGCGCGGAAAAGCCGCAAAGGGAGGGAAGTGAGACTCGTATTCAGAAGCAACGTGTACTGCATCGCGATCAAAGGGGTCGAGGGTTTGCACTCGGGTGTGGGATCAAAAGTCATCCCAAAGAGAAAGGTGAGATTTGAACTTGAATACAAAATGCAAAAATATTGAAATGATTAATATCGACGCGTGTACTATTGTTTAGTAAATGAGATTGTCGGATATTCTACTTAGGCGTAGTCGATTAATGAAGACGAGAGTTTACACCAGAGTGTGGGATCAAAAGTCATCACAAAGACAAAGGTGAGACTCGAACTTGATCATAATATGCAAAAATATTGAAATGATAAGTATTGACACGTGTACAATTATTTAGTAAAGGAGACTGCGGGATATTTTACCTTGGGGTGGTCGCCGGAGGTTGTCTGCCCGAGTTAGGTCCTCTTGGTTGGGGGATAAAGGAAAGTCCACCTTGAGGAGGTTGCTGTTGACTTGGGCTGGTACTCCTGGAGCTGCTGGCACTACCGAGACCACCACCTCCGTGCTTGAGTCCTGAAACGAAGATAAATCCAGGTTTTTGATTAAACTTGAAACATAACAATTCATTAAGATTAAGAATGTTATGCTTGATAATAAAGAATTTATTACGTCAGTACACAATTATTATTTCTAATAATAAAGAGCGGTAGATTTTACACACAATAGAATAAGACTAGTTTGGTTTAAAATCGAATCGGACGTTTTGTAATCCAGGTCGGTTCTGGTAGGAGAAGTGCGAGCACTCCCATCTGAAAGTGCCCGTTTCATTCCTTTAGCATTTTTCTGAATCGATTCAAGCCGATCCGGGTAAGCGTGCTTGAGCCTTTACCCTCAAAGAACACGTCGCTTTACTCTTCCCCTCTCGGAAACAAGAAGGACGGCCGTACGCGTTTAAAGCCAAACGGAGCGCGAGAAGGAAACCTGGGTTCGGAGGTCAAAGGTATTCTCTATACCGAGGAATTCACGAGGGCTCTTACATTATAGTCGGGGTTAACGTCTTTCACGAAAGGCTCATGCATTTCCTGCACACAGACCCTTGTCCACGTTTAAGGAAGGCCCGACTTCCTATCTTCCGTTACTCCAAAAGTGGATTCCGCCATCGTTTAATGTGTGTACCAATTTCTAAATCTAACTTGTTCAGATAACTACAAAGGTTGTTTGTTAATTCATAATCTAGAGGTGATCAAATATTGAGTGTCAATTTGAAAACTTTTTTACGAGCGTTTAATTAGACTTTTAACAGTGGAATCAGAATGACGGCTGATAAAGTGAAACGTTCGGAATGTTCGATAAAAAAACATTTTATTGCTATTTATTAAACGTTACGTTTTACTCATCGCTAGTAATATCGCTATTTGCTTAAGAATTGTGCTATTTTCAATTCGTTATTAAATCCCATAGAAATATCTTATCGCTTCTTTCATAATCAGGAAGCGTAGCTTTGTGAATAATATTATTTCTTAATCAGGATGCACTTTACCGTTAATTATACGTGAGAAATAAACGACGCGGATTGTCGGTGTAACGAACCCTGACAGCTGTAATAAGGTCGCCTAGCCTTTATGAACCTTTTTATAGGGTATCGCCCATTTATGTCTCTCCTCGGTGATTCCGCGATTCATCTACTTGTAGTCCTTAAATACGCCTTTAACGACTTATCGACCGCTACAATCTGTCCCCATTGGCTCTCTATTAATTAAGCAATTGGCAATAACTGGGCTCCGACAATAACCGAGGAGATCATTGGCAGCAACGTTAAACTGGCACGTTCGTCGCCCTCTGTAAAATCGCCTTCAGGTTTCTCCACAGAAGTTTAAACGCACGTAGCCAAAATAAACGGGAAACGTACAACGGGTGCACGTTATACGAGTGAAATGCGTGAACGGCGCTGAGAAAAAAAATCCGTTTCGTCGGAATTACATTTCCTGTTCGGAGTACGTTTTGAACGCGACATTAAAGAATTAAACATTTCTGTTGCCTGACGGTATAGAGAATGGTATCGCATTGTATAATAAATGCACACGGTATAAAGCTATATTATCAAAAAAAGAAAGGATAACAGGAAGGGAGGAAATATAAGAGAAATTAGGATTACTTTGCAGTATAGAAAATAGTACACCCGGAATTACGGAACACAAGAGTATAAGAGATTCTCCATCACCGCATTGGTGCTAGTGAAACTACAATTTTCACATTCTAGACGAAAGTCGGAAATTTGTAATATCTCACTTCCTCCTTTTCTCCTAAATTTACAATCGTCGTTATATAATGGTAAAAAGACCCGTCCAGACACTGACAGTGTTTCGAATGCCGTGGTTTCCCTTTTACATAAGTCAAGATTAGCTGTCCCGAGGCCAGTATTCCTCTTGTCTCCGAGAGTTTGCAGAAATTCAAGGAACTATTAGCCGAGTGTGCGAATGCAAATGCGAACCAGCATCCAGTCGGTTTATCGTAAAATAAACCGTGGCCGGCGATCCATGTCCGTCCTCGTCAATGAATCGATCGCACCAATGGATCGACCGGTTTTTAATAGACCCGTCTAACTCGTGTCCAGTTTTGCAGTAATTTCTCCGAGTACCTTTGACGCCTCTGCGAATAAAGAGCTCAACGGCGAGAACCGGCCAAAGGATGTTTCGCACCCCTGGGGGATTCGTGCGAATTCGAGGGTCTCTACTTATGAATATGGAAGCGAGTGCCTTCAAGCGGTAACCGGTCAGCTGTGTGCTTAATCAATTATCGTCCTGCGCCTCGCAACCACGCGGCACTGCAAGCTCGATTGGCTGCAAAAATAGCGACCGAGCTGCAATCGGAGAATAACCAGGGGGCAATAGACGGGCAACGGGGTCGTCTAATTGGAGGCTGCTTAATCCCATAAAATGTATCAACGGGTATTTGCGTCTTATGAAAACTCATCGTACAACGGAGGATAATAATGCCGGCAAGTGACATATGTACGAATTCGAATATAGGTAAATGAAAGGTATTTCTAAAAAAACCATTTTCTTATTCAGCAGAGTGTTTGAATTGTTAATAAAAGTGCATTTGTTCGTGAAAGATTGCATTTCAGTGCAAGAGCATCCTAGTATAGATATACGGGCAATTCTCACCCTTACGAATTACTTGGTTCCTGGCAACCGTTTGTAAGTCGAGAATTTGTGAAGGTTTCCGGATGGAATTTTCATTTCAAATTCCGGTAAATAAATCTGTGGTATGAGAGCTACGATTACACGACGTGAGGCCTCGAGATGAATTTCTAGTTGGAATATTCGCTTATTTTAAATTTTATCACGAGAACTTGTTTGGCTTACTTCGTGGCGAATTTCCGTTGAAACGTAACTTGAAATCGATTGAGACTGTCGACTCAAATTTTCTCGAGTCAAGGGGGAACGTCGAATATCGGGCCGCCGGGAAAGGTCTAATCTGCTCTCGAGGTGTGAATCGAGCTTAAGGGCCGAGAGGGGGCCATAGCGAAGGAAGGGCGTGCAAAGGCGAGAGAGAAAGGTAAAAGGATCTCGCGATCCGAGTCGAAGGCCCGCCGTGCCAATCTGAGGTTTACGAGCCGGAGGAGCTCCTTTTACAGCCCCGAATCTCCATTTTCTCGCCCGAAAGGATCTCGGTTCTTTCCGTGTCCACCGGTTTCCATCCTCGCACGTGGCGCGCGTCATCTGCCGAGGAGCGATATTCGGAGCCTCCTTCGAGGACCATCATGTCAATCTGATAACAATTTTATGACGGATAATAAGTTTGGATATTTCATTATTTACAAATAATCAAACATCCAATCTGATAGATCTTGTCCTTCCTATCTCGCCAATATGTCTTCCTCGAAGACAACTTTTCACCGACCTAGTCTGAAGTTTCAAAATGCAAGACACTTATGTTCCTCGATTAATGACCTTTTTGAACACGGTCTCGTTTTACGCGGATCAAATAATTTATTATCTCATTTGCGGCGAGCATATTAATTCTGTTTTCATAGGCAATGGGAACGGTGCTTTCAAGCAGGTTAAAAAGAAAAGTGTGATTGGTTTGGAATACGATATCGAGCAAAACTTATTTCGATTTTTCTTTCATTTGTTCCTTTTTTCCCTTCTAAAAATAGGTGAAATAAATATATATATCGCTTACACGGACTTTCCTCTACAGAACGTTGACTTCGTTATTATACGATTTTCACTGGGCTGCACTTCCTTTGCATGAATCGAGAGATCGATGTACCTAATCCGGGTACCAATCAACAAGCCAGGACTTCCATTTCTCTCCCTTCCTCCTTCCATCCCTACTTCCCACTATCAGCAGTCCAATTTCCTCCACAAAGCCACACCGATAATTCCCGATTAACCAACCCCTCCAAACACCTGTAAATCAAGAAATTCAAAGTCCCCCGATCTGCCCGAACGATCTCTAACCATTATTTAAACCTTCCACGAGGTTGTATTCCTAATAATAAATAAATTTCTAATATTTTTTTAAAAACTTACACAGGGACATCGAGAATACACCTATACCTACATATAAAATACAAATAGAAACGGATAACACGTCGACAAAGCGAAGTTACCATTCAATATATAATAATAAAGGTGAAAATCACATTAGCGGCGCAGGACACTTTTTCTTTTTTAATATACAAGTCGATATCTCCCTCCTTATCTCTCGCGTTCTCACTCACCGGCGCGTCAGTCCGGGCACCCTCTACCTCGTCTCCACAGCTTCGGTCGGGACGGCGCGGCGCTAAGGGGGCCGCTAGGGCGGGCCCGGGGGCCCGGCCGGCTAACGGGCCCTCGGCGACGTCGACAGGGGAGGAGAGTAGCGCGAAAACGAGGAAGTCGCGAACGGCCTCGCACCCGACGCGCAGCAGCCGCCGCTGCCCTCCGATGATTAACCGGCCGCGACTGCCCCTTTGCCGCGCTCTAAGCCCACGTCCGCGTTAACCAAGACCTATCCTCTCCTCTCCCGCGCCGCTCGCCGTCTCTCTCTCCCTCTCGCGCGCCGGGGTACCTCCGTCTCGCTCTCCGCTCTTGGCTCTTTGCTCACGCTCGAGCACCCGACTGCACGGGACGCACGAGAGTGGCGAGTGTGCGCGCGTACGAGTGCACGCGCACTCGCTTAGATGCGCGGAAGGGTGTGAAGGTATGCAAGTAGGTGCGAGAGTAGAAGAGGTTATGCGAGTCCCTGTGAGAGTGGAAGAAGTTATGTGGGCGCGTGTGGACGCGTTACCGTGCGCGAGGGAGATATGTGTGTGTGCGGCCGGGAAGGAACGATTGACGGGCCAAGGCGATTAACTTTCTCGGCTCTCAACCGTCGATTCGATCGAGGGCTCAACGTTTTTCACACCGACTCGGATGACCGATTGGGAGGCACTGCTAAAGCGAGATGTATGGACGTGGTCGCGAGGATGGTGCATCGCGATGTGAGTGCCCGCGATCTGATGAGAGGTTAGGATGGTTGGTTTCGTTGGTTGGTTGGTGATTGGTTGATGGTTGGTTGACGACTGGTTGGAGCTTTGTAGCAGTGGTGGTCGTATTTGTAGCCATTGTTTATTTGCAGTTTCGTCGCCAACGCATCGGTCACCCATCCAAGTGTTAACCACGCCCATGTTGCTTAACTTCCATGATCGAGCGAGAACCGATGCTCTTAACGTGGGTTAAGCATTGACTAGAGACTAGGTTAGGGTAGCGATGCTTCGGCACTGGTTTAGTCGAGTTATCGAACACAAACGATTAGGTGGAACTCGGTTTCAAGGGGTTAGATTCGCCAACGAAATCACGTCTTCTGTGCTAGAAATAGCGCGAAAGTAACCCAATAATCAAACGTTCTTACAGAAATTTTAATGCTGAACATCCCTTGTTACCGAATCACGTTACCGCTTATAATATGAAATCAATGGCAGTTGATTCACAAAGGACATCGTTTTGATCGATTATCGAGGGAGTAGCCCCTAACTCGGAGTGCATCTGCCGTCAGGTGATAACTTGGAACTTCAATTGTCGCATCCGAAGCGAGGCTTATCGCGCGGAGCTCATTACGGCGGGCTTATCACGGACGTCTTGTCAGTCTCATTCGAGGTGCGTCTCGAATACAAATTGGACCAAGGCTAAGGCTTCGATGATGCACCACGGATTAGCCCTGCTAACCCTTCCGATCCCCCGACTTTCTCCTACGATTAGCAGCCAAGGGCTATTAGAGGAGCCCTTAGGAAACTATCGCCCTTTCGATCCGACTTAGGGCTCCTCTCCGGCGATTTCTGGTGACTAAGCGCTCGTTACGCCGGGGAAAAGCTTATTATCGGGTATCGTCCCTGCGACGTCGCGACGGCCTCGTCTTTCGGCCACTCCGGCCGAATCCGATCCCATCTTTGGGGGTGTCGATTCGCCCAAGAGGGGCGAGGTGGAGGTCCGCTCGCCATCGCGACCTCCCGGGGCCGGTCCTAGTCGATAAAGAAGCTTTGCAGCACCCTCGAAGCTGGAAATTCAATTAGGCCGCCTTCTCTCGCGTAACCACCGCCGCGCCGGTTTTCCGGGATAATCGCGCCACCCTGTCGAGCCATTAAGCTCAGCCTGTCGACAGGGCCGGTGGCTTAACTTTCAAAGTGAACACCCCGGGACGTATCGATCCTTCGTCCACTCCCCGCGCGATGAATTGAAATTGTAATTACATGGTTTTTGACATAAAGCTCGACCCTGGCGATTTAATCGGGTCAGCACTGAGAGCCACCCCCTGGGGCGCGTTCGAGATGCCGTGGGTTTTGCATTCGATGGGAGCGATATTAAAAATTAAACGATCAATCACCGACAAGTGGCGATTTTCCCTCGTTTCCTCCATTAAGATAGAAATGAAAACTTTCTTTTTTATATTGACAAATTCTCATTTTCACCTATTGGAAATAGGAGGAGAAAAAGAGAGCGACCTGTATAAGCCGCCAACGCAGTCGGTGGTGGAATTTATCGAAAGCAAGGCGAGCGGATCGGCAACGCTCGAGCGATCTAGAATGCCACGAGGGATTGCAAGAAATCGCGGGCGAAACCGATCGTTCGCTAATGGATCACTCGAGAGGGAAAATTCGATCGGCCGTAGATTCGACGCCTCGGAATGAAGATGGCAAACTTGCCGACAAAGGTCGCAAACCTTGTAATAAAAAAAAAGAAAAATGAGATCTTCGTGAGAAGACCTTCTAGATCGTGAGAAGATCCTTCCTCATAAAAATGTTCCTGGAAGGATCCGACAAGTTCAGGCTGAAAATTAGTCGAAGGATCTCATGGGTCGTGCAATTAACCACTCCGAACAAGCTGATCGTATCTTCATCACCTCGTTATTTGCACGTCTCGGATTTGAATACTAATCCTGAGAGAAAATGCTAACAAACAGGATGAAAAAGAGGCGCGGGATCGTCCTGATTGAACTTGGGCGTGATTTCCGGGGTTCCCTGGCCTTAACCTTGAATTAGCGGAAGCTATGCGCGGGAATCCGAGGATTTCCGGTAAGGGGGAATCCAGCTATGGGATATTGCGGACATGTCAAGTAAGGGGTAAACGAACCCCTGAGGAATACGGATATCGTTCGTACCCACGACATGGCGAGTACGATTAATCTTGACATCGATATTTTTATAGCTTAAATGAAAAATAAATAAAAACATGTGTCCGGTAATCTGCACAAAATGTGTAAACGTGGTCATCCACCGAAAAAATGCATCAACGCAGTTGACCGTTCTCACTTCTCGCGTCGCCTTAAGCTCTAAAGCAAGCAAAAAATATCCACTTCAGGGGGGTCCGCAATACTAGCGAACAAATCGCGCTCAACGGAGCTTTGCTTCGCCCTCCACCACACCGGTCAAGGGTTACCGAATTCGAGCCTCCAACTGTGAGGGGTAGGTGGGGTAAACGCAACGGTTGATTGGAGTACGGCGTTCAAGGCCGAGGTCGGCCGGTAATTAAAAATGTCGGCCCCAGAATCGAGTCGGTCGGGTCTGCCAACAATGGGGCAAAACGGGCAACGTAGCCCCTCCGACTCGGGGATGTGTCCTCGTCTTCGGGGTTTCATGCACGTGCGGCTGTCGATTCGAATTAGCGGAGGGCCGACGGGGATCCAGCGGGACGGGAGGACAAAGCGCTTCGGCCGGCGGTTCCCGAGGGGTCCGGCTGGACTCCCGGAGGCTCGCCCGACCATTGGGGGTCCCGGCTGACTCACGGGCGAACCTGTCCGGCCACCGATTGAATATTTGTAGACCCACCGCCGGATGTCGTCCTTCGAGGACGCCTCGCCTCGTTACCCGGAGATTTCTCCGGGCTGCCGCCCCTCGCGACGTCTTGAGAGGTTTCGGATCCGTCCGATAATATTGACGCTTCGGGGGAGGCCGAGCAAAGATGAGATCTTCAGGGGAAGCTGTTACACGGTCGAACGACGTTTCCCAACCACTGGGGCGGTTTCGCCCTCTCGGAACATGACTTCCTTCCCAACCGCTTTACATTATTCCACGAATAACTTGCATATTAAAAACGTCATAAAATGTTCGGATAGCCGAGGACTCACATTTTTCACGCTCGCCTAGAAATGCCTCTTCTTCGATGGGAGTACCACAACACGCGGTGGGAATAATTTATACAGGCGAAGTAGATACCGGTCTAACGACTCCATCCATTTCGCCCCCTCTTCCATTATTTCCATTTCGAAATGGATCCCTCTAAACCCTCCCTTCGAGACGCATTCCGGTGGCGGTGCCACCCGTTAGGCACGGGCTCGTTCGCGCAAGAGCGAGCTACGAAATGGAGTGCGAGCCTCCTTTGCCGAGCTCGGAGGGAGAGGGCGAAACGCGACGCCAATCCTAAGAGCCCGCCAACGGAACGGCCAATGCCAGAGAGACCGAAGTTAACGTCAGAAACAGCTGTTGGTCTCCCCGCGAAGGAAATAAACGAGAACACTTTCGCGCACGGGTCGCACAAATGCTCGCTCTCCCGTCCCTCCCGTCACTCTCGGCTCGATTCGGGTCGCGTGCGAGTTCCGCAAGGGATGCTGTGCTTCGCGGGATGGACCACCCCAATGCTCCGCCGCGTTTTACCGCGCAAGGGGTGGTCCGCGAACCTACTAACCGTCTCTGAAATATTGCCCTTTCGAGAACCGGTGCCTCGATCTTAGAGAAATAAAAATAAAAGAAATGAAACGACGAGAAAAAAACAATAATAAAATGATTGCAGAAAAACAGGAATGGCCTAGTAGGATTGGGTGAATTTTAATTTGTCCTTTGAAATTAAACTTTATTAACAACGGCAGGGTAGGTTCGATTCACGCGAAGGTGTGAGATCAAGAGTTAAACGTTGGTAGAGGAAGGTTCGATTAGATGAAGCTTTATCTTTTTTGATATTAAATCATAATTAAAAGTTGTCCAAGACGTATTAGCTGCAATAGAAGGGTGACTTCTGTTGCGTGACTTTCCGCGTGTTTTTTTTTTCAACGCTTCAGGTAATGTGTTTTAGGCTCGCGGAAAGCAAAATGAGCAGAAAGGGGGAGGAAAAATCTTTCCACGGAGGAAGAAAAGTCGTCGAGGTTGGGGGATGGGGAGAATCCCGGAGGAAGTCGGAGAAGCTTAGGATGAATCAACCCTTACCAAGGCCTGTCCCGTGAAATCTCCCTAAGGATTTATGGCGACAGGATTTTGGCGGAAACGGAGATTTAATGACAAGCGGGTGGCTCTTCCGGAGGGTGGTTCGAGGTGGAATTAGTGGTCGATGTATCGAACGTCGAGGGAAGATTAACGGTGGAAAAACTTGGCAGAGGATCAACGGACTCCTGTGTAAGTCAACCGTTAGGCGAGTTAATTCACGGCATATATCCCTGCGGAAGTCCAACAAATTGACATTTAATAAAACCGTAAGACACGATAGAAAAAAAGGACCAAGGAAAATAAGAGCCCGATTTTTTGTAATTTTTCGCGGCTTATCCATTCCACTCATTGAAATCACCGAGAAAACATTCAAATTTAATACATTTAACGATGTCACGGATTTATCCGCGCGGATAATCCCGCAAGGTTAAACGTGAATCAAAATTCAAATTAAATTCATGAAAAAGCATAATTTATGTGGATCAGTTGCGGATTTTTATTATCTCGATCGTTTCAGATAGATAGATAGAGCCTACGACGCGTAATCGTCCTTCCTTGGGGCGAGTTATCGTATTAATTCAAATCACGTCTTGGTCGGTCAGATGCGGTCCGATAGGGTTCACCGAAGAGGATGTAAAAGGATGAAACGTCCGAAGAAGGACGAGGAAGAGTTCGTCGACCCCACCGATCCTGCAGGATCATCCTGCGAGGGCGGATGCCTTCGTCCCCAGTACCATTCTTTATTCCTTATTTTCCATCCTATTCTTTATCCCTGTTTTGATCCCTGCCGAGCGTCCTCCCCTTTCCCGATGCTTTTCTCCCGATTGCTTTATTTATCTTGTTCCTCCCCAGAAGCGCCACTTATTTCGCGATACATGTCCGTCGTGATCGTTTCCTCGACGTCTCGATAAATTTACCTGAAACGCAATTTCTCCATACCGACACGTGTTGATCCAGAAATTGAATCAAACTCATGTTTATCGATTTAAAAATAGAAATATTTCACTATTTTCCAGTCACAGGATGGGAAGCAATGAATAAGAAGGGAAAGACGTACACAAAATTCCACTATTCTATTTTTATGAAATATTTGTATATCATTACAATATTTGTTTATTGTATACATCTCACCGTCATCTGCATCGGGGTCCCGGCAGGATCCATTTTCCAGCCTCCTTCTCTGGATGCGTCGCACGCAAAGCATTTTAGATTTTTATCAAGTTACCGGTTTGCCCTCGAAATGTCCAAAAAAGTAATTTCCGAGCACTGATTACAAGCGTACTTCCGAAATCGGCACGATTCGTCAAGAAAAAAAAATGCACTTATACGCAAAGAACGTCTTCTATTAGAAAAGTTTATATTGAAAGAAATATTAAAAGATAAGTATTAAATCAAATGGTATTTCTAGCACCAAAATATGCAGGCTTAAGCGTTTAATTTCCCACATAAATTATCCCAGGCAGTTTTTTTAGTTGACATAGGAGGAAGGCCCAAAATTAAAGTACTTGTTTTATCTCGTAATGGACGTCGCGTTGAAATTTATTCCCGAGGTTACTTTGGAGACGTCTAAAGGGAAGCTCCGCGTGAGTCGATCAATCCATCGAAGGGAAGATTTTCGGAAAATTCTTTCCCGAGTGCTTATCGCGTGGCACCCCTGGGAAGAGGGTGGATCTTCCGGGATTATGCGATTAGCCGAGCCACGACCCCTGACTGCGGCATCACCTCGTGATATAAATCGCACCAGGCATTCATGAATTCTTTATGGCCGATTAGTGCTAAGTTCGGGGCACGACTTCAGGGGAGGGATCCAATGATTTCCCAAATTCGCAGGCACTTTCGACCGCCCCGAAAAGGGGCGCCGCGCGGCTTTTTCGAGATTACGCGTAATCGCTTTACCCCCCGCGTACGAGTCCCCCTGTGAGCGGATCACGCGCGAACGGTTCGCGGATTTTCCAAAGAAACGGGATTTCCGGCGAAACTTTGAAGGGCGGCATCCCAAATCGACGGGGTCGAAACACGGCCTCTTCTCGTGGAATCGTTCTTTATGCTCCCCCCGGTGGAAACGTATTTATGGGAATATATAACTCGGTAATCCGGCGAGGCGTATGTCGGCGGATACTCTGTGGTGAATTTCAAAGTTATCGGATACAATATAATCGATACGTTCGCTCGGCGCCTCTAAACCTCGATCAAAAGGAGCAACGATTTCTTTCAAGTTCACCGAATCGATCACCGGTTTGATAAGCAAAAGTAATTTGGAATTTGCAGCTTTGTCCCTCCGAAGCGAGAGAGGACGAGGAGAGAGGACGAATCATTGAAGGATGTATATTATACACATGACTAAAGACCCAACGACGATTGCAATTGCACGACCCAAACGTTTCAACAAAAGACTCGATCGCTCGGCGCCCCTGCTTATCGATCAGAAAAATGAATGATTCTTGAAAGCTCACTGACTCGGTCACCGGTTTGAAAAGCAAATGTCACCCTGCATTCACGGCTGACGCTACTTTGTCACTCCGGGGTGAGAGACAACTCGCGATCCGGGGCAGCATCCGCGGCGCGTCCTCTAAATCTTTGAATCGGTGATAAAAACGCATCGCAAGGTAGGGTACATAAGAGAAGAAACAGCGAGAAGCGAAACAACGCGGAGCAAAAAGCGACGTACAATCCGAGTAAAGACCCATCCACGATCGCAATTTCACGATTCAAGTGCATTGATCGCTCGACGGCCCGGCTGATCGATCGGAAAAAGCAATGATTCTCGAAAGCTCACTGACTCGGTCACCGGTGTGAAAAGCAAAAGTCACTCGGCATCGGCGGCTGGCGCGACTTTGTCACTCCGGGGTGAGAGACAGCTCGCGATCCGGTGGTCCCCGGCGCAGCATCCGCGCAATATCCGCGCAATATCCCCGCAGTATCCGCGGCGCGCTATCCAGAGCGTCGAATCCGCGGTAATGGAAGTGCACCAGAAGGTGGTGCGCGGGAGGAGAGAAAGAGCGACGGAAGTGTACGGTTCCAAGTGCACGGAGAGTGCTCGTCGAGAGGGCAAGAAAGACGGGAATAGAGGGCGAGGCGGGAGCGCGCGCGCGGGAGAGAAAGAGGAGAGAGAAAACCGGGAGGAACGTCGGTGGATGGGCGAGGGAGGGAGAGGGTTCAAAGAGTGGGCCGCGGCCTCTCTTCGGTGGTGCTTTCCCTGCGCAACTACCTTTTCATCCACTTCGGTGTCCCCGAGTATGCGAGAATATGTACGTGAACTTATGTGCACCGACACGAGTGTACGCAACTCGTATGCACGCGCTCGAGCACGCGTGTATTGCGCGGGCTCGCGAATATCGTGGATTCGCGAACGCGCGCTTTGCGCTCGGTCGCACTCGTCTTCAACTCGCGTGTTTTAGCGGAGCTCGGTACGCGCGGATAACTCGACAGAAATCTCTCCCTTTGCTCCTTTTTCTCTATCGCGCTCCGTATTATGACAACCGGCAGTTGCCGAATTTTCACGCCTCGTGACACGGCCGCGGCGGCGGAAAATCGCGGAAATCGTTAATCATCGTTTAAATCCTCTTTGCTCTTCTGACATTCGCCGATGCTATTGGTTAATTCGTTGAAAGATTTCAGAGCTCAAGCCTGTTCGGTCTTGGATCCAAATGAGCATCTTTGACGGTATTTTCTCTTTTACGAATAATTCCTTTTTGGTATGGCTTCGTTAATAATATGTGTATCCCTCTGGTTTCGATGAGAAATTAAGGGAGGAAAATAAGGAGATAAATTTAATGTCAATTTTTGGGAGATATGATTTTTTATCGGTATTGGGATCGACCTCGGTACGTATCGCAAAACTCCACCTCGCACCTCGTGAACGTTTCCCGATATGAATCGTACAGAAACTGATTTTTATTTCCGAGTTGTCCTTTGCCGTTGCAACCTTGCGATTCCGAGGCCTTGCTTCCTCGTTGTTTTTAATCGTTAGTCCGTAAACCGTACAAACACCTGCAAGTACATTCGTATGCATCGTTAACACCCAGGTGCATTCCGCGAACCTTCGACACGTAAAGAGAGCTTGGCTCCCTTCTCGGCTCGAGAACACTGCAACCGTGTAATTATTTGCACTTGCCTCCGGATGTATTTATGCAAGTACCCACATTTTTAAAAGTGTAAAATACACGCGGAGCGTTACCCCCGGATGTACTCGTTCTTGGATTAAATACGAGTATTCACTCACTCGTGTATTGACATATATTTCGCGCTATTTGCATGTAAATTTAATACAAGGTGGTGCACAAAAATAGATTAATATCTCTTTAACGAGTGACTCAACCCTGTATTAAATATAACTTGGATTACCTCCCGCGGATGACGCAAATTGCTGCCACTTTTGGCAGTACTTTCTATATTAGGTACTGGAAACAATGGCTGTCTTCCACCGGTAAGATGATAATACACATTTTATATGCTTAAGGGGTACCAAGACCGGTGCGTTAAAATTAACAACATAAATTAAAAGGTCAAAGTCAATCCGAGAAATTATTTCCCGGATTTGAAAATCAAGGAGATTCCCCGAAGTTCTAACTTATATTTATCAATCGAATACTAACTGTATACTTATGTTTATAAAATAATATATATATATATTTATTTATTTATAAGTAAGTGCACGTGCCCGAAGACTTTTGTAGTACATGCACGTACCTTAATCTACATCCACGAAAAACATACCTTCTCCTTTCTTATGATTTACAGAAACAGCAGGATTTATGAGATCCCCGTGATCGATCAATCGTCGATCAGTGGCAATCGATCAGCAGGCAATCTCGCGGTCACGACTCGGCTGCTGCACTTTTCACGTCACGTCCAATAAAGGAGCGAAAAAATCGTGAAAAGAAATTCGAAAACGTAAGTTCCAGGAGGAGCGATCCCTCGTACTCGATCGATCGGCGGTCACTCGGCGATCGGCTGACCATCGATCACGCTACTCCGATTTTGCTGCACTTTGCGCGCTGCAACGAGCGATGCACACCTCGCAGGAGGGAACATTTCTCGGCAGTCACCGCGGAGAAACTGATTTTTATTTCCGACGTGTCCTCCGAGGCTACACCCCCGCCTCGTTGTTCGAAGCCGTCGGCCTGTAAACCGTATAAACACCCGACGATGCGTCTGTATGCACCGTCAATAGCTGCACTCCGTGTACTTTCAATAACTTCGGAGCTCGCGCTCCCTTCGCGGTTTCGAGCCCACCTGAGTCGCGTATTAATACGTGCCTCAATGTCGGTGTTTTATACGAGTTCACGTGGCACGCACACCGATACACCGGCACCTTCGAAAAGAGTGCACTATTCAAGGTATACGTACATCGGGATCGGCCGTACATGCAATTACCCGCACTTTTTCGAGGCGACATTTACAACGATATATACGTCCTTACCGGTACATACCGCGGATATGTAGAGTATTTTTGAAATAATTATTCAAACCGAGAACCGATATGTGGGAAAAATTAAAAAGAATTAAAAAGTACGTACGTTTTACATAAGAGAATATATTTTAAGAAGAATTGTAAGAAATGTATCTTATATAGAGTATGTGGTTATTTTTTACGGGCTTAATGACGTTTTTGTCACTGAGAAAATATCCCTTTATCAACGATCATTCAATAAGTACTGACCTTGTTCGGTACTTTTATATGTACAAAATCCGACTTTAACTGTCAGAAGTGGGTTTTGAGGAAAGAAAAAAAGAAAAGAATCCCCCTTAATTCCAAGTCATTTTCCGCGAGGACAAGTAACGAGGAAGTCATTCACCGTGGAAAAGTTATTGCCCTACCCTGTACGTACTTCTGGTACATAACCCACTCCGGTTGGACCAAGGCATGCATTTTAGCGTGCGCGTTTCCGCGTGCATCCATATAAACGAGCACCTACGAGATTGGATAAGTGTACGTTGCCCAAACAAATGCGTACAAAACATCGAGCAAGTGTAGGTGTACGTGACGAGGGCATGCACAGGTACATAGGTGCCTGGAAACAACCGAAGAAGCACTGCTGCGAATGTGTGCCTGCACCTACGCATGCAAGTATAAATGCTCGCCTGGAAACGAGGAAACAAGCATATCTACGCAAACGAATGCTCGCGAGATCGAATGAATGCACGTGAAGGTACGTTTGCTGGTGCAAGTGCAGGTGGATGCGCGCCTGGAAACAAGAGTCTTGGAAAAGAAGGGGAAGTTCTTGGTCGCTGCGGGGGGTCGCGGGAGAAAACGCGGGAAACCGGCACGATGGGGTCGAGGGTGAAAAACCCCGAGGATCGCGAATAATGCCGGCGGGGGTGGGTGCGCGTACACACCCCCGCGGTCGTACCGAGCAATAATAATTGCAACCTCGCCGAGCCGGGACGACTCGCGATTTTCCGCGGCCTCATTAGCGGGAAACATTGCACTTCCCCTCCGGCTTCCGAGGCTGCCATCGCGCCGGGGGAAATGGATTAATGTGCCCGTAATAAATAATTAACGACGGTTTCGTGCACGGCTCTAAGTGGCGAAGTGCGCTCGCCGTTTCTCGGAGAAACTGCGAAATTGCGAGGCATCGACCGAGTTCAAATTTCATGTTCCAGTTAGACTTCGAGCTTCGGGCTAAGTGCCGAGAGTCGATTAAATTAGAGAGAACCGTCGCCAACTCCCGGAGTATTACCTATTCGAAACTTTGGGTGGTAATATTAAATATTGCATTATTTCTTTTGAGACGGGAAATCTTCCGTGACTATTATTATTATTATTTTTAATATTCTACAATATAGATCAAGTTTCGGCGAACTTAGAACTTCAAGTGAATAAAGTAAGGACATTAATCAAATTAGCGAGAATCGTTGGCTAATATTTAAGCTGGCATTCGAGATTTCTTATAATATTTGGTATTTCGTTATTTTTTATAGGTTGTGGACTTTTCCATGGTGTACCAAAAATTCTTTTAGCTTATTTCGCATCGGGAAGTGATACTACAGGTCGTACCTTAAATGCCTCTACAGCTGCAACGAAACGCAGCGGTATCGCTTCAAGCGATGCATTTACAAAGGATTCCTGACAAGGTGCTTTTTCCACGTGTACGGCCAAGTACTCGACCCAGTTTCTCTCGCGAAACCCGAGCCTACGTCAAAGAATTAATCCAACCCGTGTAATTATTTCCAGCGAGGGAGTATTCGGTGCCTTCGCTGTGTCTCGGGGAAAAGAAGCCACGCCGATGAATACAACCCTGGAGTGCCGAAAGAGAGGGCCGTGGCCGTTTCGCGAATTTCCGGTGTTTTCGAGTAACTCGCATCGCCGAGTTTCGCAATTCTAAGAGCAATTCACTAGTTCATCTCAGAAAGAGCTAGAGGTAGTTTCCCTTAACATTCCCACCTCTCGGAACGGTAGGAGAGAATACACGCCCTCGAGAATCCTAATTAACGGGCCGATAATTACACTCAACCGAGGAAAAAGGAATTACATTGATAAATTTATCACTCCCATACTAATAACCTAATTATCATTGCGTAATTTATACGCAGACAAAAATGTCGAACTCTATATCATCCTGTAAAAAATGGATCCCCCCCTTCAAATTCAGAGAAAAATCGAGAGCAAGAGCAATCTCAACGAGTCGATAACAATGAAAATCCATCGAAAGGGAATTATTCAAAGGGTTTAAACACGCGAATCCGAAGAGTGAGAAGAGAACGGAGGGCAACCACGGGGATGACAACAGGTTGTCGCCAATTCGCAGTGCCCGGTTGACGTCGTAAGGGATTTAATTAAAACCGATTGTAACGACATAAATCACGCCGCGTGACCAGATCAAAGACAAAAGTCGCAATGAAAAATCCAACAAAAGCTCCCGGCCCGATCGCACCGGGAACAAAAGAATTCGAAAAGAAACGGAGGCGCGAGAATCCACCACCGAGGGATCGCGCGAAAGCGAGAGTGCGAAAGGAAGGGGGATAATCCGCGTTAATAAAGGATCGAACGTGACAGGGGTAGGATGGAATCGCCTGTGAAGTTCCGCCATTTCCTTCGTCGATAGCGTTTCATATTCCGGGGAAAGCTTTAACGCCGATCTCTGCAACCCTTTGAAGACCCCTCCTCCCTCTCACCGTCTCTCTCGCCCTTGTGGACTCCCTTTCGTGGCCGTTCGGTGGAGGCGCGTGCGAGAGGGCGGTGAAAATCGCGAACACACGCACACAGGGAGTCCTGACCGTGCCTAAACCGGGGGGTAGTATTTTTAACCCACGAGAGAGAGATTTAAAGGCCCGCAAATGTCCACGAGGAGGGTTCTCAACGTCCAGGTCGGGCGCAAAGGGGCGAGTCTTGCCGACTTCGCCCACCTCCGGGAGGAGCATCCCTGGGCCCCGGGAGAGGTGAAGGACCCGGGTCTCACGAGGCGATACACTCGCCTTTAATTCCTCTCATTGTCGGCACGACCGAACCCGGCGATTTATATCGGCCCGTCGACGTGGCCCAACCCCCTTTTTCGGGTTCGGCCGCTCCGAATTCTCGCCGGATTACTAATTCGTGGGACCGTTTTATCGCGCCCCGTCGTGGAGAAATATTGTCCCCGGCTCCTAGACCGACCCAGGGGGTGACTTTAGCCGCGATCAATTTTATTATCCACGTTCAGGGAAAAAGATTTTTTTTTTCCCTTCAATGTACTTTTTATGTCTCCAACGAAGGTATTTCATGTGACGTTAAAATAAGGGAGGACGAGGTCCATGATATTTTGACATACCAATAAGGGTGTAACGATAATGTTACGTCAATCATTTGTAGAGTTATTTCTCATCATCGATTTCTCTTCTCTTCGCTTAATATTTCTTTTGGGGGTATTAACTGGGTTATTTTGTTCGGTATTTCTGTAGCCGGAGCATCCCTGCGCGAAGTCGAAATTGAGTCGACCACCACATATGGATAACTGTGCCCGGACAGTTAACCATAATATACGAGCGTCCGGTACATCGTATCGGTCTCTCGAAGATCCTCCCTTGACCCTTCCCACCTCCCCGGTCGTAAATATCATTAAAATATGAAATTTACAACAATGCGGCTCCGACCTTTTCACTCAGCGCAGTAAACGTGTCCGTAGGGGAAATCACCACCGTCTTTTCCGATACCGCAATCCCTTCCCTTCCCTTCCCAGGGCATTTCCCTCCTCCCCCTGGAGTCCAGGAGGAAAATGAAAAATCGACTTTACGATCAACATGTTTTGCAATTATTAAAAATACACTCCGCCCTAAAGCCGATACCTCGATATTCTCGCAGTGCGAACCCTTCATCCCTCAACCCTTATTTCGCCTAATGGCAAAATTTTCATTCACGTAGAGGAGCTTCTCAGCTCATCGCCCGAGTCTAAGAAGAGGAACGCAAAGAGGAAAGAGAAAAGGATGAGCAGCGGCGGAAACTCTTCCTCTCGAGTGGGGCAAACAATCTTCTCGGATTTCCGCCGAGGGCGCGAAGGGGTGGGCCATCGGTCATCCGGATGACGGATATGAGATTTCCGTCCAAGAAAGCGATCCCGATATCTCGGCTTTTCACGCGGAGTCGTCGAGTCACGAGTCTGCGGAGTTTTTCGACGCCCCAGGAGTACACGACGAGAAAGAGGGGTGACGCAGCTGCGAATCCAGGAGAGCATCATCCCTCCGGCATCCGAGGGAGAGATTTCTTGCGATAGGAATTCCTGTCGGACCGGAGACGCGGTCCGGTGAAATTAATCGAATCCTGGGAGCAGGAATTAAGCCATCCCCGAACCCAGGAATCGTGAGGGTGCATTTTGAACTGACCATTTTTTTTTTTCGGCCCTTTCTAAAGCGCCGTCAGTAATTCCCTCGATTAAGGCATCGTACGTTCGCGCCCAGCTGCTACTTCTTGGATAATGTAATTTATCGCCGTAGCAGTTGTGATTTTATTGTAGTTCACCGTTGACCTCGTTTCGTCCCCATTTCATCGCATTTCCTCCGATGGCTTCTTCGCGTTTAATGCGGAATCGTCACGTTTACGCGCAATCGCCGCGACAATTATCGCAATTACGTTGGCACTCCGTTCTTTCTCCCCTTGGGCGATTTTCCTCCGCAGGGAACGCCTTTAAGAAAAAACAAAGGGACCGAGAAAGGGCGAAAAGAACCCGCTCGAGTGGTCGGGACGATGAATCGCGCCGATTAAAGAATCCCTCAACAATGCCGGATCTCTCTCTCTCTCTCTCTCTCTCCCTCTCCCGAGAGCGTTCCATCTCGAGTGCCGGAGTCCATTTTAAGACCGTCGAGAATTTCGGAACGTTAAAGGACTCCCCCGAACAATGGGTTATCCTTGAAGCCGCGAGCAAAAGGAGCAAACTCCGCGAAAGAAAAATCTTCCGCGAGATGAAGCGATTATCGAGAAAGTTGGGATTAATATCGAGTCTCCAGCCAACTCTTGGCGCCGTGGTCCATTACGCAAATCCGCGGGTTCTTTTATTCAAAAGTCGTTTGCAATAATTAACTGAATTCAAGATTCAGGCCACTTCCAGTGATCGCGAAAAATTGATACCTAGTAAATCAAAAGTCAAAACCATGCAACCTTAACCATCATGATGTGGGGAACACGTTAAAAGGACAATTCTGTATATCTATACTGACAAAAATAAAAAAATTAATTATATTCTTTGAATTATATTTATTAAATAGAATCATGCGGGAAGTAAAATCGGATTTTCTCTTAAAATATGCCACAATGACGTACACGTATACGGATTGTTCGTTTAAAATTCACCGTCCTCAGAATCTCAGAAAACTATTTCGATTTTATCACGTCACGGAGTTCGCAAGAGGGGTTCCTTATAGAGTCGGTTGGAGTTTCCGAAGCTACTTTGAGGAAGCGTGCCCTGACCTAGGGCTCGACGAGCGCCTAGGAAAGCGAGCGCGAACTTCGGCAAATGGGGTGTGGACGAGAGCAGAAAAAAATTCAGCGCCCAGGAACAATATCGTAAATCATGACGGCACACGTGCAGGGCCTCCTAAGGTACGGAAGTCTATTTCGAAAACGAGCGTCACCGCTCGTCCCGAAGCTTACGAACACGCGTGCCGTGTGCTTTTACGGGGATGCTGGCTAACACGAGCGCAGCATCCCCTAAACCCGTCCAGCGGTGCTCCGTCGATGCAAACGAAGCAAGGTGAACAATACATCGATAGTAAAATGGTTTACTCTCCCAGAATCCCCACGAAACTATAAATGCATAAAAATAATTGAAGAAAAAGCTCAACGGAAGAACACTCGTATTCTCCTGCGACTTGATAAAGAAATGGTCCCGGAATTATTTTCTATCCCTTTGAGCTAACCAGATAAGAAAACATATATTTCGTCGATAGTACAATACGGTGCGCGATAATCCCCTATTTTCACAAGATGCAACTACACCCTATTACCACTCCCCTCTAACAATATCCAACACGAGTTGCAATTATACCCTTTTTTTTTTATTAATTCTTTAGTCTTTTATTTTTACCCCCACGGAAATATTGTATTAAACTCGGAATTAAATTATTAGAGCAGAGTTTGATAGAGAGGGCGTACTGTTCTGCAGGCCGAGATTATGTTAAGGAATAAGGCGTTATCAGATAGAGCTTCTATGAGGCCCTCGTTGTAAAAGGATTAATCGCGGGATGAATAATTCCAGGGGTGGCTTGGGAACCACTGGGAATCAGGGTGCACATCTGGCCAGGACCGTGAGCACCCCGGGAGAAGACGGGTCTCCGAGGGAGAGAGAAAGTACAGTATAAACTATGGGGTGCCACCCCCGAAGCAGCCCCTTGCCCCTGTGCCCCACGCCCCGCGTCGATGTAGGTAATATTACGGCTCGCGCATGCGCGCCGTGTAGGGCACGCGTTCGAGAGGGTGCACGCGTGCGTTGAGAGAGGTTTCCGTTGTAAATACGAATCCAGGCTGTTTCTGGAAGCACCTCGAAGTGCACGGAGATAAAGGGTTGTGCTAAACATCGAGTCGAGTCAGGGTGGAGGACTTTCGGGGGTTTCCGATACACCCCCTGATAGGTCCTTGACGAGCGAAGACACGCGTCCATGATTTTTTACGGTGGAAAAGCCCTACCCGAGAAAATGTACATCTTCGTGACAATCCCCTTTTGATGAGGAAACATCAATTTAAAAGAATTTACTTGATAAGCATGAGAAATGATAATCATTTTGAAATAATTGTATTTACCTTGTCTGGATTGAATTTCTCCCGGGTTTTATATAACATATCGGATTATGCTGCGTGGATTATATAGAATGTATATTATGTATACTATGCGGAGATAAGTGCAACGGACACGTGGGACGTGTATGCATCAAGGGAGATTGTCAAGTAAAGGCGAGTCCAGGGTGTCCCTCCGTAAAAGCCATATCAGGGGTCGAGGGTTCCAGATTAACGGGGGCTTCCCGGGGGGTTGACGAGGACGCTAAGAAATCCAATCTTGATTCCGTGCACCAGAAGAATCGCCGTCGAACATCCTGGATATACGTGTATGTCGATCCCAGCGCATTCCCGTTTCGTAATAAACTCTATTGAAAAAAGCCAATCCGGTGGAAATAGAAAAGAAAAAAATGAACTATCGGTTCGATCTTGATAAGGCTAATACCGTATCACGTAACACGCGTACGCGACCGTTAAGAGGATGTCAATGTAACGACGAATTCAAAGTATCCCTTCGTAAAAGCAGAGCTGGAAGTTGGGGTTACCGACTAATGGGGGAACCCATGGGGTTGCCATAAAATTCAGCCTTGATTTTCGCCGCGGAAAAATCGCTGCCAAGGGATGTGGAAATATTTCCGCATCGATGCATCCCCATCCGCCAAATGAGTTTCCATTTAATGGTCCAATTTTGGAGAATGTGTAATGAATACCACCCTATCGTCCAGCTCCTACTTAAATAATACTAACGTCCAGAGGGTAGGGCGATCACGATATATATATTTATATTGCATGATATGTATATAAAATATCGGATACCGGGTATATCAAGAGAGTTCTCCTGTAAAAGCAAATCCTGGGTATCTGTTCATAAAAGCCATTCGAGGGTCGGGGTGGCTATAAAATTTAACTTTGACTTCCCCCGCGGAAAAATCACCGTCAAGGGATGTAGGTAGATACATTTCCATGTCGATGCATCCCCATCCGACATTAGTTTAAATTAAACCAGTCTACCTCTGGTGGATGTGAAACGAAAACCACCCCGATGGCCAGTTTCAAGTTAAGTAACATTATAACCTCTCGGTCCGACGGGGATAAAAAAGACGTCCAGAGGGTAGATCGATCCCGATGTGGATAATATTACACGATGCGTGCACAAAGTATCGGATACTGGGTGTGTTAAGGGAGTTCCACTGTAAAGGCGAATCCCGGGTGTCCCTAAAAGCCATATCGGGGGTTGGGGTCGCCGTCTAATGGGGGCTTCTACAGGGTCGCCATGAAATTCAACCTTAGTCCTCGCTACGGAAAAATCGTCCCGACCAGAGTCCTAAATATATTTCGGCACCAATGCGTCTCCATTCGCTAATGAGTTTCCATTAAAAGCATCTCCACGGCTGGCGGAAATAAAGGGAAGATCCCGTCTGTGAGCCCCGTCATCAACCCCCTTTCGCTTTTCGCCTTTTCCTCCCCATCGTCGCCACTACTTCTTATGTCTCCCGGGTTTGTGGGAAATACATTTGGCTTTAGCCTGGCTCGATTCACACCCCTTTTTCGTTTGAGGCCCTTAACTGCACCCTTCTCACGCGTCGCCATTTCTCCACGAAACTCCGTCACATGGACCAAATAAGAAACCAAACACCTAAACTCTTGATAAAGAAATGACAAAATAAAGGTATAAACGAAACCTGCTACTCTTTTGAAATTTACAATTTTGCTTTCTGTTCCCAAATAAATTTCGACCGAACACACGCTGGCGATCAATTTTGTCGAGAAATTCACCGATCAAATTTAATAACTTTACATATCCTTTATCACTTACCTAATTGTGTCTGGTGACCAGGTTGAGGAGCTGGTCTGACTTTATCAGGGGGACATCTCCTGGTGGCAGCGACAGTGGCCGGCAAAGGGATGCTGGTCCCCCCTGGACCAACCCCCACGCCGACCGCCCCCGCCTGCTTATTGTATGGTGATGGTAATCTGCAAAAGGAAATAGAGTGGGCACGTAAGAAAATGATTAGATGATACAGAAACGATGTTCATCGAGGAAGGCCTTGTCAGAGGTGATAGAAGAAATCCTAAAAAACGCTTTTGTCGACGAACAAAGAGCGTTTGTCGCGCGACAAGATGTTCTTTCACGGTTCGGTATTAAGACTCGTCTTGCCTAAGACTCCTGTCACTTAAGACTTTACAGGACGGTACACACTACTTGCGCACCGGAAAAATCATTGCGTGCTAGAATTCATTAGAGTTAATTTCACGGTACGTTCGCGTCTGCCGTAGCAAAAATCGGAAGTTAATGCCGAGGATGAAAGCTACATGTACTATGAATGAACAAAAGGAAGCAAGTAAAGAGGCTATTAAATTATGCTGCTTTATTTGGGGACAACATTTAATGCACACGCGTGTGCAAAATGTTGCCCCACTGATAAACCTGTTTCTCCAGCTACGAGGAGGAAAAAAATAAGAAATCGAGATTCGCATCCACGATGAGAGGAAAAATGGTAATGGCGACGTTAATGCGTTTGTATCGGACGAATGGCCATATCGGGTGTTACTTTAGGAATTTCTTTCCTTGTTAGCTCGCTTAGTATATTAATCGAAAATAGATTCCTCTCCGATTTAACCGGATGAGGGAAGTCAGGTGGAATTCTTGTAATTACATTTTCTATCTTTCAAAAAATTGAAGGCAAAAGAATTGCGTAGATTAAATGAAATATAATTATGCTCGGAAAAAAGAATACCCAGTGAAAGAGAGTTGTGCAGCGTCAACTGAAAAAAAAAAAAAGAAAAGAAAGAAGAATACCGCTTATGCAGTTGCAGGTGACATATATCGTCACACGTGGCATTGCGTTCCTGAGGCTTCGCACGTGGATATGAAAATTAGATTAATAAACACGTAAGCGGTTTCTAAATATAACACCGGGCTTACCGCGCTTAGTAAGAGGATTTTTCCCACCTGCTCATCGCTTTTAATTTAATGCTATTTTCAATTGGCATATCCCTGTGGCTTCCAAAATGATAAATTTTACACGTACTCGCCGCAGAATAATTTACCAAAGCTTTCATCGCTCGCCTTAAAACATCCAGCGGCACTTTTCCGTTTAATTAATGCCGTGATAATGAACTGCAGCAACAATTGAACTCCCGATAATTAAACTCCAAGGAACAATCTCGGAGTTTTTCGAGCGGTTTCCAAGAAATTCGCGACCCTCTTAAATTTCTTTCTCTACACTTTTAAAGGTCCAACCAACGTCGTATCTGACTTTATTCTTCCTCCACCACATTTCGCGTTTCACATTGACTCGGAGAATTGACCGTCGTCGTTTAAGCACTCCTCTTCACCTTCACCCTCCTGACGTCACCACGTCCCGTTCTTTGCACCTTGAAATTCTTCCTTTTTAAATCGTCTCGAGGACGCCGCAAGAGAGGAAGGGAGAGAGCGAGAGGTCCGACCTCACTGTGGAAGCTGCGAATCTCGGTTCGTTATCGTCTTCGTCGAGAGGGCCAGGAGAAAAAGCGTCATCTCGCTCTCTTACAATTTCACGCCAACCGTAAAACTCCATTCTCGCGTAATTCCCCGTTATGCGCGCATTTACTGCCCTTTGCTTATCATCTTCGCCTCTCCCGCAAGCCTGGCGAGGCTAAACTGGATATAAAAGTGGATATCCTCAGAGTCGAGCAATAATTTCCTATCCGGAATAGCTTAATTATTATTTCAAACCGCAGAAACATTAAAAACTCGCGGGATTTCAAGGTAAAACCTAGATTGATAAAAACTGTATCGTGATTTAAGATGTCAGCTTAATGGATTTTGAAAATCACGAGATATTTTCATCTTGTCCTGCGCATGAGCAGCAGAAAAGAAATATACAAAAAATATATTAATCATCAAGTATTCATTTCATCGCGCGCTTTACCCCGAAAGTGATTCTAGAAACAGTTTCTAGTGAGTTATTCGTACTAAGCAAGAAACACCGCCCAGCCCTAATCAAAGCGAAAGTAACTACAGGGTGGGAACATAATAGATACTACTTAGCAACCTCAGTAATGTTTTTTTTTTCCTTTTCAATTAATTCCCTCTAATTGAAGTCTACAAGCAGTGCCGCTTATCTCCGTTTAACCGTCGCCGTCCGCTCATCGTCAACGACCTCGATGGACGACGACCGGTTACGCGAAAGGAATAAATAAAATAGAGTGAATGAAAAAAAAAAAACAAGACCCGGGATAAAAATTCCAAAACTCACGGCACCTACGCGGGAAGGCGAGAGGAGGCTAAAGGAAGGGGAGAGAGAGGGAGAGAGACAGGGACCAGGACGAAGTATTTACGATGACCGGGTATATCTCGGTATGTCGAATGGCCGTTTTCTAACGCCCACGCCGTTCGGAGTAGTCGGTGCAGCTTATACGGACACACCTCGTAGCCGGTTTGATTTGAATCGAATGCCTCGCGGGGTGTCCGACGTGTGCTGACGCTCGTTAAAAGTATCTATATGGGGATGCGCACCCCGCGAGCTCCATTCGGCGCGCCATGAAAGTCAGCTGACGCGCACCGGCTGGTCGCTCCTCGCGTGTCGTGGTTCATTTGAAACACCGCCTAAGGACGACAGGTGGACGTTTTACTGCGCATTCGTTGGCCGAACGACGTTGATGACGGCTAGACGTGCAGATCCGAGCTCGTTATGCGTTCTGACTGGATTATTAAAGTGCTCTCGTTTAATCCCTAGCCGGCATGTGTTTCAGTGCTCGAATAAAGGAATCCGTCCTACCCCGTTGAAAATATATGCTCGAAACATGGTATACATGTAGTCCATGTTTTTTTCAAGATTATTAAAGTGCTCCCGTTTAATCCTAGCCGTCACGTGTTTCCGTACTCGAATAATTAAAACCGTCCTACCTGAGATCTCGGAGCGACAAAGAACGGATCCTTTACAAAGCTAAAGAATCTGTCTGATTCATTAGGCAACATTGGCGAAAATTAAAAAAAATCTGATTAGTGGATGTTTTCTTTTTTTCAAGTTAATTCTCGGTAACGTATTTTTTTTCTTCTTTTTTTTTTTTTAAGCCAAGGCAACGTATGGTAATGTTGACGTAGAACGGCTTAAAGTGGCGAAAAATAACGACGAATAAAAGTTGCAATTATCAGACTTAGATCTTGACGGTCAGCTGTTACGCCGCGATCGACTGGTTCTCGTATTATGTCTCCACACGAGGTACCATAGTACCATATGCGGATGTCAGGTGATGCTTAGGGGTCATTTGTTAAAAGGATGACGTTAATGTAGTGCCCACGCTCATAGATCACGCGCTATATTAGGGGTGAGGTAAAATGATTTCATACAAAATAAAATACCACCCACTTTATGTCAGGCCACATCATTAATCGCATCCATTAACCCCAATTCGATAATCATTCGGGACTAAGAAAAAATATCCATCATTACAATTAAATGGAATTAAATGCAAATGTGGAAACGGGTCGACGATCAAATGTAAACGAATCCAGACATCGTGCAACTCAAGTTCTACCAGTCTCATTGAGAACTCCTCAATCGTTCCAAAATGTCTTTTCATTCAACATGTTAACACGAAGAGCAGTCATTCTCCGACGCGCATATGCTCAATGGTTAACCAGGTCCCTCGGGCAATCGGGTCCTCGGACACATGTTCGGGAAATAAACGTCAAACACGGGGCGAGTACATGTTTACGATCGATAGAGCACCTCGTCCGTTCTCGTCTTTCCGGCCAGAGTAAGATCAAAGTCGCCATATGGATGCTGCGCGTTTAAATCGGGAAGGAACCAAAGTGCGACAACGACCCTATCGGATGCGGAGAGCAGAGACGAGGGCGTGATGCATCGCCAAAAAACGTCCCCTCCCCTCCACCCGTCGAAGCCCCAGAAGGCTCGTTCCTCTCCTGAAATCCCATAGAACCCCGTAAAACCCCCTAGGACCTCATAGAACCCCCTGAACCTCGTGAAACGTCGTGAAACCCGTTGAAACCCGGCGAAACCCGGTGAAACCGAACGAAACTCGGCGATACTGTCCGACGTAGACGGACGAGTAGCGTGTGCATGACGGATGCTCCGCAGGGCTTAGCAGACGCGAAAGACCCCCCCTGCGAAAGAGAATTTTCAATTTCCCGGGGCCCACGGCGGTGTATGTCCCGATCAAGGGGATATTTACGATGCAATATCGAGAATTAATGCGCGTGCACGCCGAGTGGAACGCGTCACCCGTCACAGCGTTTATTCGTGCATGCAAATGCGGGGAAAGGGGTGCCGTGTTTTTTCATTGTGCCTAAATGACGCCGGCCCTGTCTCTTTCGTCCCCTTATTCGTCGATATATTTCAATACGTTCGTATCTTTGCCAAGATTTATAGGATAGCCGTCCAATGGTTCACCCTACAACGGCGAATCGGTCGCGCGAGCCGATTTGCATTCAGGGCGTTTACAAAATAGTGGACATGATGTACGCAACGCTATCCTCGTCGAAGATAGAGCCTAGAAGTCCTGTACTATTTTTTTCTTTTTTTTTCTCCGGCGCACCGTTTGCCTGTAACAATTAACCGAAGAAACTGCCAAAGAGTCCAAACCGCGTCCACCATTTTTATAAAGACCCAGTGTAGTAAAGTATGCGCCAAGATTCATTACCAATTCCGAAAAATGTCAAAACGATACCCCTCCATATTCAATTACCCAGGTAATATTAGTAACAAGAACTGTCTTGACACGAAGCTTCCAAGAGACAAGGGACGTTACCCGGCCTTAGTGCCATTACCTGTCCATTTAATAAATGTCTATTAAAATGTTAATCCTCCTCTCCCAGGGTAATAACCATGCGTACCACGAGCATTAACATATCCCACGTCCCCCACTTTCCATCTAGGGCGAACCCCTCGTTAAAGACCGTCCCCGCGTAAAATCGAGTTCTTTTTCTCAAATAGGCCTCTGCATATTATTTATAACCAGGGTGGTTATCGCTAATTAAGCGAATTGCCCGGAGAAGACATTTCCACGAAACGAGAGGTACTTTTTCCTGTCTCCGGAGTGGTCCCTTTGTGTCCTCGTTAGAGGAACGCGTAGACGGACCTCGGTTAGCGTCGCGTCATTGAAGGTGCGTGCACGCCCGGCGGAGGGTGCGTCGCGGGTGGTACGCGTCGTAATGAGAAGTGCATGGCCCAACTACGTGCCGTGCGCACTCGCGCGTACACGCGCGTGCAAGGACACGCAGGTGGAATAGGGGACACGCGGGGAGGGCAGGGGCGACAGGGGACTTGACTAATTACCTGCGCGCACCCTCCTGGACCGTCCCGAGGAGGCTGCGGCGGCGTTCCTCGGATTCCTCCAGGTGCACGCGTGCACGCAAAACGCGCGGGACATCCGCCGAATGCACGCGTCGAGATCGATGGGAACCGGGTTGCGATTCGGCGATGCAAGATGTCGCGGCAATTTGCATCTCTGGGAATTCTTCATGCCCGATAAAGGATGAGAGACAAGGATTAAAAGGAATTAGAAAGCGGGGACCGATAACGTTTATTGCGGCGGTCGTTATGCTTAAGTAAGAACCGCCGATAAAAAATGAGGTACTGAGACAGGTATCTCTTTAAGAAAAAGTTAAGGTGATACGAAAGTGGCATGTAAGGCGTCAATTGTTTGTAAAACCTTTCTTCGAACTGGTGTACCGAATCATTTTGAAAGTTTACCATGTAATGGGTCCTGAAGGACGTCCGGACACTCGGGAAATTCTTTCATTTAAAAAATAAAAAATATAACTACCGTTTTTATATAAATTTTATACAATTATATTTCACGAGCCTCCGGGCCCTTCTTAGAGCCTCCATGTTCACGTGTGTAAAATTTCAAGTGTACAATTTTGGTACTAGTTTGGAAACAAGTTTTACGAACGAGACCTCCCAGATGCTACTTTCATGTCACCCCAACGTTGATTAACAAGATTCTTAATTAATTGTCGTTAATTGATATTCAATACAGGCTTACCGGTTAACAAGATTACGTGATCAATGTGGAATTTATGAAGGGGAGTGTTACGGTTGAGGCGGGTTAGTTAGTTAGGGTTGAAGATGATTAATAAATTCTTTATGCAGAGCTGTCGGAAGTTATCACGTGCGCTATGGGGACGAGTGCACCGTGCGTGAAAATGCCGGGCATTAAATGTGGACGTGAAAATGTACTCTCTTGTACATATGTATTATTCTGTCCGCACGCACGGATACACGCAGTCGGCTGGAAGAGATCGACGCAGCTCCGTGACTGATACAGGGGTAATCATTAAAAGTTGTCACATCGAGCCGCGGCTTTTATAATCCCGAGAGAGTTTGCGGAAGCGTAGACGCGGTTGGATAAAAAAAAAAGGAAGAGAGCCGAGTGGAGTTAAAAATTAAAAAATTAATATGTTCCACGCGTCACCGCCCCGCTGATTCTCGTGACTCCTGATGAAGGGGACAGCCCAAGGGGGAAGGTTCGCTGAGAAGCTTCGTCTAATTAAAGGTATCGATTGATAAATCGAGGCATTCAATCGGATGCGATGCATTCATTGTCGCGGAATGTTATCCCGCAATATTCGGAGTAATTTTGTATAAGCCTTTAAGTGGAAATTTAAAAAATCGAGTGTGCCGGAAAATGGTATTAAAAGTATAAATAAATAAATCAGTCAGCTCGGCTGACTTTTGATGCGCTCAAATAATGTAGCCGCGAGACGAAGGCTAGACCGAAGTCTCGATTAAGTTCCAAATTAGCAGCTAAACCTCTTGGGAGCTTAAACTTTGATCCGAGTCTGAAATTTTCAGGCACCTGTTCTGGAAGCCGTTTCAGAACTTCCCTGGTAACAACTTTCGCCTCGAGCCAGTTCTTCGTTTTTCCGAAATTAACATATTTACAGGTTTTCGGAGCCCCGGAAAGTGAAATATTATAGAAATTCAAAATAAGAAATTAAATTACTTCTCCAAAAAAGATCGTAGACACCCATTTCTATTTTATCCCTCCCTGATTTTCCACTCTAAAATTTCAATTTCGAAATGCTGATTTTAGCCGCGGCAATTTACAATCTAAGTACTTGTAACGATCCTTTAACCGCAGCATGACAATGTGCAATTACGCGGTTCTTAGAAATGTCCCAAAAATTCGGCCCATTACAAGAGTGCCTGTCGAGCACGAAACCTCACAGGAAGTGTTCTCTCGTTACCAAAAATTATCCTAAAATAAGCCGTTTCGGCGTACAAATTATACAAGAGTCGAGGAGGTCGAGAGCTCGCTAAGCCATTTGCCATAATTAAGGATCGCCAACAGTAGGTGGAACCCGAGTTAAGGATGGCTTCGACGCTGAACAAGGATCGAGGACCTGGTTAAAGGAAGGCAGAGTGTACGGGCATTTGCGTCGGACACGACCTGTAATTCATTCCGGCAATTAGGACTAATTGCGCGTCATACCTCGGGGCCCGTTTCCAAGCCCTGCACGTCGGTACGAAGAGACGTTAACCATAAACCATGCACCCGAGGCCGCACTCCGGCTTCTAAACTGTTTTCTGACCGCACCGACGGATAAATTTAGACCTAATCTGCAAGGGAAGCTTCCTCGAAGAAGCCAACGCCTGCCATCTTCCTTCCTACCCGCGACATTTTGGGATTTCCGTTGGGCCGGCTCGTAAATACAGGAGAAACGAGCAACCCTATCGTGGAACGACCGCCTATCGGTAACACCCGATGTATTTTACGAAGTCAAGAAAAATAATCAAACACGATTCCACGTTCCACCATATAAACAAAGACACGATTTTATTGCCGTAAACCCGTGGTACGCCATGCACTGGACGAACGCTTTACTAAATTAAAAGACATTCCCAGAAAATAAATGAAATTAAAAAATCTTACACACGGGGTAGTTCTTCCGATGGAACCAAAGCTCGATTAAACGTTATTCGCGGTAGCTTTCCGTGAAAATAATCCTATTCTGGATTTTCCACGTACTTTTTACTGCTTTCATCGGTTTTTCACGTTATGAGGTAAATTTTTTGGTGACTACGGCGAGTCCCTGGTCGGGCGAGGGGACCGGCGCCGCCATTTGCATTCAGGGGGCATTAACAGCCGGTAGTAAACCTTCGTAACCGGATATTTCTGGGGATAATGCCTGCTGTATTATGGCGCGTGAAACTTTTCACGGTCTCGGCCGAACCGGGGCCGCCTTTCTTCTTTCCCCTTTTTCCCTTTCCGCGGGTTAAATTTAGAGAAGCCGCGCGCGAAAAGAACGTCGCCTGTTTGCCGGCATTTTTTTTTTCGGGCCCCTCGCCGATGTCCCGCGACCACCGTCGACGTCTCCGCCGCTGGAAGGACATCGAGTTAATTTCTGCATAAAATTTTCACGGCCTCGACCGGATCCTCACCGTCCTCCTCCATTTGTCTCTTCCTCTCGCTCACCCACCACTTTGCGGGATAAATTTAAACGCATACTCAAGGCTCTTCCTCGAGGGAGGACACCTCGACGAGTAGAGAGCCTCGTTACAACGCCGTGCCCAACGTGCGTGCCACTCGAGTAAATATGGACGCAAATATCGATGTTAACTCGCGCCCTACTCGCACACAGTCCAAACAAAACTTTATAATAACGTCTCGGGTGACCGTTGCATCAAGACGAAAGCACGTGCGGAATTACTCGCATCAAGTTATACATAGATTTAAAGTGACGTGAAAGTGGCATGGGTTAACCGAATCGTTTCAAACTTTACACTGTGAACATGGAGGCTGTAAGGAAGGTCCCGACAGCCATGAAATTTCATTTTTTCTTAAATTTCTTTATGAGCATTTAAAAAAAAATTTTTTTTTAACAAAATTTCATGGATATTAGGACCTTCCTTACGGCTTCCATTTTCAACCGCGTGGTACCTCGAAGTAAACCTAACCTTAATATACCGCGAATCAGTCTCGCATCTCAATCTTCCATCTCAATTACGTGGGGAAATAAAAATCCGACATTGTTCAATAATCTCACGGGAGAACCTGCCTGCCCGTCGATTTCAATCGCAAATCACGCCGGCAGGTGTCCGCGGGAAAAAGCATTCGGCCCATCTGGTCAGTCCATTGGTCCAGTGTTTCGATTAAATCGGGAAAAAAAGCGCGGCCGCAAAAAGGGGGCCCCATCGTGCCGAAAATAGCCGTGAAGCATCGCGCGAGCGGTGCACGGGCACGACCGGAACTCCGGGCCGTGCTTTGTTCCGCGGGGGCAATTATTTCGGACGTAACCCGGCGATCGCCACAAAGAGCGAGAGGCCGCGATGCGGGCGCCGCGGGCGCGACAAGGAGGGGACGAGTGCCGGGCGCGGCACGCGACACGCGAGGTGGCGCGCGAGTCAAGTGCGCGATGCGCGGCGCTCGCTATTTCGGCGGCCATTCACATCCAAAACATTGACTCATGCGGTGCCTTCGAACTCGGCCGCTAAATAAAGAGACGCCACGGTGAAATAATCGGCCGCGTGGCCGCGGTAAATCAGCCGCGGCGACCCGGCCGTGCCCAATTACGTACAAGATGTCGCCGAAAGGACTTGGACTTGGACTTTAGGCTCGAAGCTACGTGAAGAATGAAATAAGCGAATTGGATTCAGAATGTCAAAATGAAAATATATTTGGTGCTCAGTAGAATAAACCTTCCGGTATCAGATCGTGGTTGCTAGTAAATAGGTAGCAGGATGTTTTTAGACAAAATACTACATAACGTCTGAAGTATGTTGCACGCAACATGGACCTCTGTGCATCCGCGCTCCCCGGTAATACACACAGTAGGATAATTGTTGCAATTCTAGAGCGATAATTACAACACTTCTGAAGGGGATACTTATAAAGGAAAGAAGGTAAAATGGTCGGAGGTCCATTGGCAGCCCTATTCCGAGGATTACTCGCTAGAAGACGTCATTGTTGCCTAAATAGCAGATAAGGCTGAATTAAGGCTGTTCTCACGAGCAGTGGACAGAAAGGGTACTTAGTCCTGGACCACAAAATCAGGGACTTGGTTATTATTCTAATACTTTAGTTTTGAGGCGTACACACGTGTTTGTCTTACAATAAGCAATTATTTCAGGCCGCGAGATCGATGAAATATAGGAAACTGTCAATAGTAGATACATCTTATTAATTTCACTCCTACACTTTTCATCGAGCGACCTGAAGTTGCAGCCTGAAGATTGTACATGGAAACGCCGTGATTCATTTTATCGTCCGTAATCTGATGCTGTAAGGGGGATATGAAAGTGGAAAGTGGATTTGAGGGGTCAGTCGTTTATGAAACCTACCTCCAAATTGGGCGCACCGAATTGTTTGAAACGTTACCACATAAATATGGAAGCTCTAAAGAAGGATCCGATGTCTATGAAATTTTAATACTTACATATGATTAAAAATCTGTTTACAAACGAATTAAAAAATATTCACGTGGTGAAATTCCAATTAATTTGAAGGAAGTATAAACGATAGACCATTCAGGTGTCGCTTTCGTATCACCTTAAGTCAGGCGTTGCTCGAGCTCGTGTTGTAATTTTTCTATTCGACAACTTCGATTACACAGGTACTAGACAGTACTTTATAACACCATTTTTATTGAGTTAACCCTTTGCGGTCGCATTTTCCCAAGATCAAGAGAATTTTGGTGGCTGAGAGTAGACATACGACCGCAAAGGGTTAATACTCCTGGATTCACCATTATCGATGTGTTCTTACTGAAGTGTGGTAATACAAACCATACATCCTTTTTTGCCCTACGATAAGTCACGGAATTAATCGGTATTTTGTAATTAAGCTTCCTGATAGGATAGAGTAATAAAACGAAGTCTGGAAAGACACTTCTGAGATCGTAAGAAATCTATAAAGAGCCTTTGTAATTCTACTCGACTCGATAAGAAAAAAAAAAAAATGTCAAACGGAATAAAATGGTGCAACACAATAGAATTGAATTTTTATTTAGATTAACGTTTTCAAGAAGGTCTTCACGGTGAATGGCATTTCGTTGTCGTCTCCAGGGGAAAAATATTTCCCTTTCATATAACGTAAACGAGGGCAATGGTATTCACGGAGCGAGCCGCTCCAGGATATCGCGACATTTTACGACGCTTGGAAGAGCGCCGAAAGAAAATAAGGGCACGAAGTGTCCTTCGGAAAGGTAGAAAGATTTCTACGACTCTAAAATAAATGCGAAGAGGATTCGGCGAGCGAAGGTTGAGAGGACTCCCCGTATGTGCCGAGGGAGAAAAGGAAAGAACGTACGAAATCGAGGCGGAGAGGAGCGGCCGTGGCAGGAACAAAGAGAGGAGAGATAACGAGGGGCCAGATAAAGGAGCGCGAAAAAGGAGCGCGAGGAAGCGAGAGAAAGTACGCCTCATCGCGGACACGAATGTCCCGTGACCGTCGCGAACTGGTTCACGAGTACGTCGCGCCACGTACGACTCGCGAGTCCGAGTACCGGACAAAGGGACGCCATCTTTCTTCCCCCCTAACCTATACTCCAACTAACAATGCTCTTTCTCGCGTGGGCGAACAAACCGTCCCTGAGTGGGGAGATGGATTCATACTTTTTTCCCCGCTGCGAGGATACGAGTTGCAAAAAGGACTCCCGATATCTCCCAAACGCGTGATAACTGAGATCGATGCGACGCGAGCTTATCTACATTTGATAGTAGAAAGTGAAGTCGATATTTTCACATCTGCCGTCTACGCTACGGGTTAAGGTGATGTGAAAGTGGAATCGAAGAGGTTTTGTTTATAAAACTTTTCTCCCAACTCGATTTACCGAATGGTTTGAAACTTTACAACGTTAATAGGGAGGCTATAAGGAAGGTCCTGAAACTCATGAAATTTAAATTCTTTTCAAATTTGTTTATAGGTATTTTAAAAATACTTGATAAAAAATGAAATTTCGCGAGTTTCAGGACCTACNAGGGAGACTACAAGGGAGGTCCTGAAACTCATGAAATTTCAATTCCCTTTCAAATTTCTTTATAGGTATTTTAAAAATACTTGATAAAAAATGAAATTTCGCGAGTTTCAGGACCTACCTTAGGGTCTCCGTATTCACGTTTTAAAGTATGAAACGATTTGAGACACCCAGTTCGTAGAAAAGTTTTATGAACGATTGAGCATTCGGATGCCACTTTCACATCCCCTTAACCCTCGGGGTGAACTGTAACGTTTTCAGTCACTTCGTTCATTCATCTGCTATCGAGTACTAATAATTCATAACCATCGTAGTATGTCTAGTAGCGCTAGAAGAGCTGGTCTTTTTTAATACGAATTCCTTACAATGGAGTTGAAAACCAGTGGCAGAGCCTCCAGGACAATGGTGGCATTCCGCAAGGTGAGTCGCGAAGAACTATTCTCGTCCTTATCGTGCATACAGGACTCGGAGGAGAAAAGGTCCTTGCGGGTTCGCGCAGGTTCAAACAGACTCGCGCAGGTTCGGACTCGGGATCGAATTTCCTGAGTCGGTGCGTGCATTCTCGGATCCTTTCTAAGGATCCGAGACAAAGGACCGCCAAGGGTCCTGCGCGACGTGGCGTGGCGTGGCGTGGCGAGGCGAGGCGTGGAGTGCAGGAAGTAGGCATAGGTGTGCTGTATATCTCATCGGAGAGCCGCCCTTAGGCCGGTCCGCGACTGGTCCTCCCACGTGCCGAGGACGAGCTCCGTTTACGAGGGAATTTTACGAATATCTCTTTTCCTCCTTCCCGACTGGCGCAGTTCCCACTCTCTAACGACTCCGAGGGGAGTCGTCCACTTGGAAACCGGCGCGAGCCCTTTTCGACCACGTTCGACTCCTCTCCGGCAATTTCTACCTGGTCGATACTAAACGCGGCCACCGCGATACTCGTTTACAGAATTTCAAACGATCCTAAGAACTATTGGACGTGGAACTTCTCAATTAAAAGAGAATCATTAAATATTGTTAATTAACCTTAATTATTCTTTCACGAAGCGCCCTTCGCTCCTGGTCGTTTTAGGCACACTTGTTCTTATTCTCTATTTTCCTTCCTTTTTTTTAATTGCAAGTGTCAATAAGTAATAACAAAAAAATAATGCACTAACGAAAACGTTTTCGCAGGAGGTGTTTGAAAGGAAAACAGAATGACGAGTGCAGATGGTAATTAACGGTAAAGTTAATTTTTTCGCGTTTTGCTTTCCAAGACGAACCCTTTTCGTATATGCGAACTTGCACGTACTACCTAGTCATATAAGAAGTTTCGCTTAAAAACTTCTTTGTGTATTTCTTCCTGGTTGATATTAAACGCAACCACCGTGCCACCAGTTTGCAGAATTTCACACGATTGTGGAAACCTTTCTTCGTATCCCCCCCACGCGGAGAAAAATACTCCTGCGGCCGACACGCCTCTTCTCGTGTAAAACGTTTGATTATAATTACGGCGACCATTTTCTGCGGATGCAATCGCGACTCCGACTCGTTCTGCCATCTCGACTGTAGCGGTAACTGCAGGATCGCGGTTGATTGCAGCTCTTTTAATACCTTCGGCCGTTATGTGCACAACGGTGGACGGGACGAAGTACAGGTGCAAAAGAGCCTGTAAAATTATCCATCGTGCCATTGTCGTTGCAAACGCTACAGTCGTATTGTACAACCGAGGCAATTCGCGGTGATACTAGCGATTTCGTAAAAAGGCGTTTCAATTTTCGAAACGAGTCTCTTTCTTGAATACCCCCTTTCACGTCCTGCCACGCCTTGAGAAGTTCCGCATCGAAACTGAAACTTCATCTCAGACTCTCTTGTGAATAACTTGTACCAAAGTACGGAGCAATCGAGTCGGTGGACAAAGTTAGAACGGTAACCAAACATTTCACTGATTAAGGTGATGTGAATGTGGCGTCGAAGAGTTTTCGTTTATAAAACTTTTCTCTCAACTCGATTTACCGAATAGTCTGAAATTTTACAACGTGAATAAGGAGACTATAAGGAAGGTCCTGAAACTCATGAAATTTCAATTCTTTTCAAATTTGTTTGTAGATATATATCAATACGATTCGGTAACAAGGGACGTACGGCCTTAAAATAGTGATAATATTTAGTGATTTCTGTTTGCGATTTGCAGCTAATTTCCATATGATTTCAAGTTTCAAAATCCATGACGTCCCCTTCGTAAAAAAAGCGTTTCAATTTCCGAAACGGGTCCCTTTCTTGAATACGCCCTTTCACGTCCTGCCACGCCTTGAGAAGTTCCGCATCGAAACTGAAACTTCATCGTAAACTTCCTAGCAGATAACTTGGACTAAGTTATGGAGCGATCGAGTCGGTGGACAAAGTTAGAGCGGTAATCAAGCGTTTCGGAGGCAAACCTAGCGCTGCACCGGAGCAGTTTCGAGGAGGAGCCGAAGTTGGCTGCAGGAGGTGCCAAGGGACGCGAGTCAAGTTCAGACCGGTCTTCGCGGCTTCTGGCGGGCGAGTGGCGCGCAAGAGGCGCGAGGGGGGAGGCCCGACAAATCTGGTTTTGAATTTTTCAATCTGCATATAGATCGTTCGCGTTTCTTCTCGGTTGGCTCTCGCAATTACGCGCTGCGTCGGTGCGTGGGCTTAAATCGCGTGTAAACCACGCACGGGATATGCGTGGACAGTCATTTCGAGGCGTAAACCCGGGAAATCCTCTACCGAGAAACCATTCCGCCGACCGTGCCCTCGAGTATTCTGCAACCTTTCCATTAAATCGACTTCTTAACCCAAGGAAGACGTATCCTCTCGTGAACACTGTATATAGATATAGCGTACATGTCGTAGCCAGGTCGTAAAATCTGGCGTTTTGTAAAACGTCTAGTCATTTTATAAAACGCGACCAGACGGCCACATATCTTCGTTCACTTAGCTTTATTTTACAATCCTGCTGGATATTTTACAATCCTGCTGGATATTTTACAAAGCGACTAGGTGTTTTACAAACGACCATCGTCGCACCGCCCATTTCACATTCCGGTTAAATCACATCATTTAACATATAACGTTTTAATCGACAAATTTTAAGAAAAAAAAAAAAAAAAAGTGTGAAATGTTTAGGAGAGCATCTTTTATTTTATTCCCGTAATGTATAAAACGTATGTAAGTGGAACATACATATACAGTTCAGAATATACTTTATTCTATGTAAGTAGATAGGTTAGGTTAAATTATTAAAAAATACGCTTTTTGTAGAATGACTGTAAGGATTTAGCCGGAAGGTATGACAGGCGGTAATTTAATGAGTTTGACTGTGCAACAGGGTCTTCTTGGTCGTTTTATAAGACGCCTAGTTGTTTCATAAATCATTTTGTTGATCTTGGAAAATGTATTGGCCTATAAACCAAACATTTTGGTACGATCTATCATATATACAATATTCTTCCCCGTGTACGTAGGTTATATACGATCGATTCTGTACTTAGGTCCAACTTTGGTGCAGTCCGTAGTCATGTATCTACTCGGGAAACTGATCTAGAGAATCCTGTAATGGGCACCTTTATACGATCAGCCTTAAACGATGCTGACATGTAACACCTAAGGCGAGAGAGACGGAGATCATCGGTGGATTAATTTACCGATCGCGACCTCGTTTAACGATCTCGGTTAATGGCAGCGTATCATTGACATAGTTGGTCACCCTTGTGTGATGTGCACTTCAATGTCGATAACGGTGTACCATGATTTATCGGACCCTCGTCTGCAAACACTACATGAAGTCGAACCTCGACCACGGGACGCGCAATTAACCGTGATGCTTACGGTCGAAATCCTAATCGCTCGAGGCATTTCCATAATTTCTGCATACCCGAAACATCGGCATCCACGACCTCTCTAAAGAAGATCTACGTGTAATCGATCCTTTATAACCCAAATACGGTATTACTACATTATTCTGCTGCATTTTCAAATTAATATTCTATAAGAAAAAAAAATTATAAATCAATTGTTGCATAAAAGTCACAGAGGAAACCATTCATCTTAAACACATGTACATCCATTCCACGTCGCCGATGCATAATCAATGGATAATTCCTGTACTTGGGATTTCCGCCGACGGTCACGCCAACATTCCGTTCCGTGCATCGCAGCTGTTCGCGTATCGTTAATCGGTGTTAAAATCTCACCCCTGAACAGGAAGCGAGGGAAAAAGAACAGAGCATGTACCTGTGAGCTTCCGGTGAGTTGGGTAAACTTCTGGCCTTCCGGCTGGCCCCGCCACTTCCGCTATTTCCCATCTCGGCCGACCCCTGGGTCCTCTTCGGCGTCAACTTTCAATATCAATGACCGGCGATATACGTCAAGGATCGCGATGCGTTATCTCTCGGATCGGTTATCGATCACTTATCGACCGGCAATCGATCAACGGTATTTTCGGACGCGGAACCGAGCGTGGAACCGCGGTGAGTCGGACGTGATCGGCCGATACCGATCGATCGATCGCGGCTGGCGAGATCACCGCAGTCTCCGCATCGGCCCGTTATCCCTCTCTGCGGAATGGTAAACAGTTATCCGCAGAATCGGCGATACCGTCGAAATCGCTCGGCCATCACGGCATAGAAATTCGCGATAACTCGCAATGGCTCGACCAGATAGGCAATCTAGTCAAAAGCGAATCACGACCGGGTACACGATCCCACGAGGTGGAGGCAGCATCTCCTCGATCTTTTTCACCAGGATCCATGCAATTTCACGGAGTAAGGTCGACCTTTACTCTCGATCCATCCGATACGTCCGATCTTCACCATCCTCCTCCGTTCACCCCTGACCGTAGGCCCATTTATCCTGAGTCCTCTCGTTCCCCGATTCGGGAAGATGACCCAGGTCCTTAATTTCTAAATACTCCTAATATTCGTATAAAATGAAATAAAACTTCTTTTTTTTTTCCATCGTTGAAGAGATTCTCAACTGGTCGGGTGAACATTTCAGAGGACCCTCTTCTGGAACCACCTGTTCCTCGGGGACGACAAAGCCGAGTTCCGCTGGACGAAAGGCGGTCTTTCTATACGACCGTGCAAGCGCCGGTTACGAGTTATCGCTTATCGGACCGCTTCCCATTCTCCCGGTCGCTGGGCAATATTCGGCTGGACCTCATCCTCAAAGGTGGTTCCTCGTCCGCGTCTGGGAGTCACGACCATCTCGTGACAAACTCGTGATTCCTTTTGTCAAATGCTTCGCCAACGTTCCAGTCGATAGCAGGACGTTAGTTCCAACCTCGTTAGCGACTCAACGGTCGGACCTCATCTGGCGTTCGATTCTCGGCGACGTTCAAGGGTGATTTCTCCCCCGCGTTTCAAAATGACCATTCCGAGATAATTTAATAAACTCCACCTGCGATTCCTCCTGCCAAGTGATTCTCCAACATTCCAGTCAATCGCGGATCAGAGTTACACCTAACCTCGTTAGCGGCTCAACGGTCGGACCTCATCTGGCGCTCGATTCTTGGCAACGTTCAAAAGTGGTTTTCTTCGGCCGCGTCTCAAGGTCGCGACCATCTCCGGATGATCTCGCAAGCTTCACCTGGGATTCCTTTTCTAAAGCGGTTCCCCGGTGTTCCGGTCGATTGCGGAACGGCGCGTAACCTAACCTCGTCGAGCGACTCAATGGTCGGCGAAACGCGTCGCGGTATCCAGTCGATCGCGGGCTTCTTACGCGGACAAGCACTGGTCGCGGCGAACGGTTCCACGGTGTTCCTGTTCCACCGGGTCGCCCCGTGCTCCACGGTCCCGGCGTTCCATGGTGTAGGCATCGGTGATGGCCCGTTTCGAACTGAGGGCCGAGGGGAAGCATTCCCGGCCCGTTCCCATAGCACGTGGTCTCTCTCTCGCTCGCACCCCTCGCCCCGTCGCGCTCGGTCCCCCTCGCGCCGTCGGCGCTCGCTCACTCCGTCTCTCTCGCGCCCACCTACGCGCCGCGTCTCCTCTCTCTCTCGCTCCTACTCCCGCGGGTCCGCGGCCTGCACGCCGGCGAATACGCCGCAGCCTCTCCCGACGCCTGCCGCTCTCCGGCCCGGCCAATCGCGGCCCACCCTTTCCCCTGGAGCCGACCAACCGGCCGCCGATCCACCGCGAGATTTTTATCACGTTTTCATGCTAATACGGGGCCGCGATCGGCCAACGACTGTCGCATCGTGCCGCGGGCGCTGCTTCTGACCAGGATAGGAACGGTACGGCATGTATGGCCGCTCCGTAAACAATGGGACCACTCATAGCAAGGTGACGCTTTCTTTTTTCGAAAACGTCTCCTTTACATTGGGGGCGGACGTAAGAAAGGACCGTTGCGAGTCTCTCATACCCTGTGTCGTAAAGTTGACAACGTACCTACCGCAACTGAATGTTTATTAAGAATACGGAAAGGAATAATGGATATTGAGTAGAATCTACTTTAGGAGGAGGGTATCCGTAAGTACCCGCCATCTTGGTTTTTTCGAGTATATATACGAATCCTTAGTTTACCGTAGGACCGCTCGTTGCATTGTGCATGGTAAAATTGCTATCAAGAGGGCAATAGAAAATTACCAAAGGAATCGAAAAGGCGACTCCAAAGTGTATAAACCATATTGAACCGTATTCGTTAAAAACCGAGTTATTTATTACCGCTCCTTGGAATGGGCTGTCCAAGGAAACCGGTGCCGAAGAAAAGATCCGAGCACTCCCATACCTTGTTTACCTTTTAAAATTAGTTCTAGGTCTACAGAGGCGCCATAGGTTACACTTTCCCTTTCCCTCTCGCTCCGCTGACACCGCCTGGTGGTATTATCCCTCTTTCCCCCGTTTTTCCCTCATTTTCTGGCACTCGCCCGTTGCCTTCGCTCCCTCTCTCTCTCTCTTGCGGGTTCACGACCACCCAGCCTCCGCGACACCTATCGTCCGACCAATGGGAGGTCGCGCTTTCCCCTGTGGCCGGCCAACCGGCGTCCCCGGAATTCTTAAACCCGCTTATAGACCATTTTCATGCTAATGCCGACAACCGTCGCGCATATCGTGTCGCGGGCGTAACTTCTGGTATAACTATGCGTATACATACAGAGCCGTGACGTGAACGTGCACGCCAACACGACGCAGGCCGCGACGTCGCGGGTCCTTTCTTTCCCTTTCTCGCTCCCACCCCGGGCTCGGGCGAGCCTCTCTCTTTCTTCTCGTCTGCCGACGCTCACCGCATAATGGAGCATTGTTAATATGTTAATGGCCGACCGGAGGCTGCGCAGCCCCTTGGCCCCCGGGCCAAGTTTACGCCGTTACTTTAAACCCCCGCCGATTTCCCCCACCCCTGGTTACTTTGCTGACCCCTACGATCGCACTTCGTGCTTTCGATACGAGCGGCGAGAGAACTTTCTTTCTACACGTGATATCTCGAATAGACGGTCCCACTTGACCGCGAGGCCGGAAATATCTCGTCCCTCGACGTATACACGGATCCCGCAAACCTAATCGCTCCCTTGACATACCCGCGAAGACAGCGAAAAAGAAAACGTTAACCTTGCCGTTAACCTTTTGAGCGCTAAGCCCTTTCAGCGTACGGTCGAATTTCTTCAGTACGTGGAAGCAATATTGGACCAAACGTCGGTCACACTTATGGGTCCACAGCGCTCAAAGGGTTAAATAGCCTGTCAAGGTCTTATCACGTAAAATAAAAGAGAAGTGTAGGAGGTGTTTAAAATACATGTGTCTACTATTGAAAATTTTTCTGCATTTCGTATATCCCGCAGCCTGTTATGATGGCTTATTATAAGAAAAATATGCGTGTGTGCCTCTAAACTAGAGTATTCCGAATAAGAGCCAACTGCTCGATTCTGTGGTCCAAGATTGAGGGTCCTTTCTGTTCACTGTTCCTAGGGACAGTCTTGGCTTATCCGTATCAGTTGTTTAGGCAATGATCGCGTCTTCTAAACAATGAACGTCTTCTCGCCCCTGATCCCTGGAATGACCTCCGATCATTTTGCCTTTGTCCCTTTGTAAATAATTCCTTCAGAAGGAACCAGAAAACCTTTTTGTTTTCTTTCCGTCGGTCCTGCTGTCTTTGCCATCGGATCAGAATACAGAGTTTATGCGTCTACGTCCAATAAAATTGTATAATAAAGGAATGAACTAAATTAACGAGTGAATTGCTTCGATTTCTGCTCTGGTTTCATTTTAATTTGTTTACGATTTTCGAGAAAAGGAGATTAACAGAGGAATAATTGGCTCACCGAATAAAATCGTTTGACCGCATTTGATTAACTTCGGGAAACGTTTTGAGAGAGCGAAACGAATTTTCTTTCACTAGTCCATACTCGTTTGCTTCGATCAATTAAAGTGCTCATTTATAACGGTTTGTAAATGTTGAAAGAAATTCTAGTCGACGGACCAAAATTTCGGTGAAATTTAGAAAACTCGTTTTAATATTTGGTGTCACTTCCCACAATATACGATACAATCAACTGAAAGTTATTAACCAAAGAATTTTGTCACGTCGTCCAAATATTTGTACATATAAAATGCACGTTACAGGTTTGAACTAAGGAAAATAGTATCGATTCGATCAAATATTTCCCTGCGTGAATCTTGTTTATTAAACCAACACCGTAGTTACTTAAGAACTCCATTAAGTGGAATTTCAGGGCTTCGTCTCGTATATCGCCATCCTCGGCACCCCAATTACGAAGGAGGTAAGCAGTTGCTCTGGGAATAATTAAAATATTCGGGGCCCGGGCGGCGTTAACGCGTAACACCGACTGGCGCGTTACACGCCGATAATTAGAGAGGCACGGCGGTGGTCTCGGATTTAGGAGCGGTGCGCTCTCTCCTCTGAACGCCCACGGGGCTTTGATTAACGGGGATGTTAATGAGCACGGAGGCTGTCCGTTTATCCGGCCGAGAGAGATGTCGGTATCGATTCGGCGGGACGCCGTCACGGAGGGCAACGTCGCCGTCGCGCCGGCAAACCGGGACCGACGTGCAGGGAATGAGCCCCGATGCGTCGCGGCGAGTCGAGGAAAAACGTGAAACGGGGGAGTTGCATCAAACAAGAGGGAAAAAGAACCTCACGGGGAAATTAATTCCCCGCGACAACGGCCGGGATTGGTTGTCTCGCTCGGATGGAGCCGCCGAGAGAAATAAAAAACAAGGGAGCCTTTGTTTCGAATTTCACGGGAAGTGCGTAGAAGACTTCCTGCCAGTCGATAAGTTACCGACGACCCTTCCTGCGTTACCGCGGAGATAACGTGAATCTTGTGGTTGGGCCGGTAAAATAGCGCGGTATCTGGGGTACCAGAAATGAGTTGGGAAAGTGCTCACGGGCAGGATCGTGCGATCGCATCCTGTGCTGCCCTCTGATTTCGTACGTTAGCTTTCACAGTTTTTTGCCCCCAAGGGCGGCGCAACGAATTTCTGATAGGAGCTCGCGCACTCGCGATGGCGGTACCATCTACCAGTCGCCGTTGGCGGCTCACGTACTCGTGATGGTAATACCATACGGCAGTTGACGGCTTACCTACGCTTACCAACACTGCTCGCTTTTGATGGTAAGGGAAGAACATTCGTGACGCTTCATTTGACTTTATCTACTTATCTACTACTATTAAGTACATTGTTGTCTTGAAGTCGACGTGATGCGGAGCTTTGGGGCACGCGACGGTGTCGCGTAAGGAACTCTCATGCAGTGAATCTGCGTGGGTGCGATCGCTCCTAGAAATCTTCGCGCGTCCCAACCAGCCAAGCGCCAAGCTACGGGTCGAGATGTTCAGTATATATGCGTTCGGCGCTACACTCGACGAGTATGCGTGAGAGTCGAATACTGCGAAAAATCCTCCCGAGGCTTACCTAACTGCGAACATAAGCCGAATCATTTCGCGTATGATTTTTACATTTCCCTACTAGCGTTATCGAGCGTTTTTCGACAGTTTTCGAGCGTTTCTCGATCATTTTCAGAGCGTTTTTGAGCGTTTTCACGCATTTTCAGAGCGTTTTCGAGCGTTTTCACGCATTTTCAGAGCGTTTTCGAGTGTTATCGAGTGATATTCTAGCGTTTTCGAGCGTTTTTCAACCGTTTTCGAGTGTTTTTAGAGTGTTTTCGAGCATTTTTAGAGCGTAATCAAGCGTTTTCAGAGCGTCTTCGTGTGTTATCGAGCGTTTTTCGAGTGTTTTTGAACATTTTCGAACGTTTTCGCGCATTCTTCAAATGTTTCTGAGCCTTATCGCAGGCCGTACAGTGCCGTTGAGTATTGTTAAGTGCCGGAGAGTTGCCGGAGAGTGCCGGAGAGTGCCGGAGAGTGCCGGAGAGTGCCGGAGAGTGCTGGGGAGTGCCGGAGAGTGTCGGAGAGTGTCGAAGAGTTGCCGCAGAGTGCAGGAGAGTGCCGGAGAATTGCCGGAGAGTGCCGGAAAGTGTCGGAGAGTTGCCGCAGAGTGCAGGAGAGTGCCGGAGAGTTGCCGCAGAGTGCCGGAGAGTGCCGAAGAGTGCCGGAGACTCCGGCACTCTCCAGCAACGCCTATCAGAGATGAGTTGGGAGATTGCTCACGGGCA
>NW_019394427.1:91165-130802 GCF_000612105.2 Orussus abietinus | reverse complement strand
AATATACATAAAATTCATGCACTTTTAATATATAAGGTTGTACTAAAATTATGAATTTAGTATCTTAAAAGTGAAACGGTATACATTTATTATCCACTTTTAAATAAAAAGATGATTTTATAACGTGCTGTTACAATTTTTTTAATGACTTAATTTTACAATTACGAGTTTTCTTTTAAGAATAAGTCTACAACAAGATGCAATAAATATCTTTAGCACCGATCGAGAATTACCGGAGTGGTATTTATAAAACCGAAAAATATTTATTCCTTCATAGGCTTTGATAGAATCATGGTCAGCGTTCCTGCTTCTCCCCGTGAGTCCCGGGTTCAAATCCCGACAGTTGTAAAAAATGTTTCTATGTCAAAAACAGCAGGATTTATCTGCAAAGCTGTACTGAGCAAGTTCTCAAACAAAGAGACTCTACTCAAAAAGTGTTATGAATTCAATTTTTTTTACAAATACATATGAATATCTACAGACCGTCTATTGTAGATATCTACGATGTATGTATATATTATGTACCATGTCCGGACATCTAGTCTTTGAGGGGATCTACAATAGAGTTCATAGATATCTATATCTTACATACGTTCAATAAACATTTATATACGAGTAATTTACGAATATTCCACATTCAGCGGTGCCTGGTTTGTTTCTGATAAAAAAAAATTAATTCCTGTACGAGTATGGTTAAGCAAGTAATGTATTATGATGATTAGGCAATGGTACAACAATCGTTTCAATTTCCATTCAAATCTCGATCAGGATAACCTGATCGAACACAATATGCAGAACGAGCAGAGATTCAGCTCAAGTACCCATAGTCGGAGGAAGACATAATTTTACAAAAATTTACGCAGCTGAAATAATGTTGTAAATTCCATAGGAAGTAAGAACTAATGGCATCCGAAAATAAAGCGTTTTATCGACATCTGAATTTTAAGAGACTAAGAGTGAATAGCAACAGGTTCGTGGCAATGACGTAGTCGCTGAATACAAAGATCTCAGAGTCCCGTTTTCTTAAGAATTTCTTATCGTATAATAGCATATGAAAACAGGTTGGAACCAAAGTGTAGTTCCAAGTGTCATTAACCTCAATATTCATCGAATCCGTTTTAAAAAATGTCCACGAGGGTTGCCAAGAATAGTCAATGTTAAGATTCGTATGCTGAACACGGGAATCGAAATACGGGATTCAAGGTGATCAGCTTAGTCGCCTCTCCAGTGGTTGACATGTTTTGTTTCTAAAGGTTTCGAAAAAATCAAATGGCGATAAAAACTGTCTTTTCAACTTCAGAGACCTTCAGAAATTACTGTTCAAAACCAAATCGCACGTGACTTCGTTTGAATTTATTGATTTCGTTAGTCGGCGTTCTTAAGAACCGAATAGAGTGCCTTCAAAGTATACAATATCTAAAGAATAAATTTTATTTGAAATTTCATCTCAATGAAGATACATTCTCTTAAATAAATAATAGATACGCATAAATATGCTACTTTTAAGAATCAGCCCGAGACCTCTTCATTCTGCAAGCTATTTAAGCTACGTTTCCCTCGTTTGAAAATTTCCCCCGAAGATAAATCTTTCCGCTATTTTCCCAAGACGGACAAGACCACTTCGGTTCGTTTCCTGCTTCCTGCACTTCCTAGGTGCGTTGGATAATTTTCATTTCGTGTGCACCGTATTGTTGCACAACAGGCAGCCGAACCTGCGGAAGAACAACGGGAGGAAAGCCATGAGAATCTCTCGGAGAGGTCTGTGCAGAGTTTCGGAGCAAGCGCGGGTACTTCGGCCCGATACCACCAACGGTTAACAACAGCCGCATTACGCGGTGCCTTTATGACCCGCGAGTACCTTGCACCGCGTAACCTGCGCAACGTATGCACAATACGCCTCTATCGCGACCGTTCGTGGTACGGCTCCGAAACAACGAGGCTTTCCCACGGGGCATGGGCCGCTTCATTCGCCTCCTTCGAATCTTCGGGTGGATCGGTGGAACCAGAAGGCTTATAGAAACGGAAGAGGAAGGGTCGAGTTGTTTGGAGGAAGTTAAAGAGAGGGGTTCCTTCTCTCTTCCAACGTTGACGAAACTTCTTATCGCGCAAGTCTAGCATATACTGTAACATTTTATTACGACGCGAAATAAACTAGAATAAAAAGAACAGAAAAAGGTACACCAAATTAATATTCTTTCAAAATGAGTAAATTCCGCATTGAAAATAAACTTTCCACGCACGTTTTTAAATCGTTTACCTTAACGTTTAAATTTCGTGTATCAAGACTTCCATGCGCGCGCAGCATACTTTCAGAGACGTTTAGAGAGAGAAACTATCCGAACAACCTCCTTCGGATATTTAAACGAATACCCCTACTATAGCATTGCTTTCTTAGTTTTTATAAGTTCCGTGGTGGAGCCCTATCGGCAGAGCCATCTGGGAGGTCGGAGCAAAGTTCCGTGCCCCGAGTAGCCCGGTGTCTCCGCGATCTGCACGCGAGGCCGAAGACACGATTTCGCGAGCGCGGCTTCGGGCTATGCCGGCATTATACCCCCACGACCCCGCCATGACTGGAACAAAGTTAATTCAAAACAATCTACCGTGCCGCGCCTCCTTCTCGGAGCACTCTTGCCCAACTCCGGATCGTTCTCATGAAAAGTCGCTCGTGTAATTCCACGCCCGTGGCCGTCCGTGGCCTATTACCACCCGCCCTGCGGGTGTATACCTCGGATAAGCCACGGATCGGAGATCCGATCGCGACGGAAGGAGACCCGGTCCCCGGATGGAGTTATTAGATGGGTGTTACTTCGGTATAATTTGGATGCAGAATATCCATTGTCTATATGCATGGTACGTGTACGGTCTTAAATGATTCACCTGTATATTACGTATTTTTATACAGGGATATGATTGCATGGCTAGATATCTTGCAAAATCGCTCTTTAAATCTTTTGGATTTGAAGGAAATGAAATTTTTATCTATGCGATTCTTTAGTTTCGTGTTATCTTCATTTTTTAGATTTCTTTGTTACGAAAGGTTGGCGACTGCTACCTGCTACGTTCGCAAGATTGAAATGTAATTATTAAACTTAAATTAAAATTATTTTGCATTGTAAAGTGATCGCTTTTGATATTAATATTATTAGGTTGAATGTACCGTTTCATGTAATGTTTGCGAACAGATTTTGTAACCTAAGTGATTTTGTTTGGTGATATTGAAACTACTTCAGCGATTTATGCAACGGTCCTAAGCACCGTTTGGTCGGAAAAGTTTATAAACGATGTTACAAGAAATCATACCGTCTTAAGAACATCTTTTTGAAACAAGGAATAATATTCTTTATGGGAAACTGTTGAAGTCTATGGAAATGCAAAAGTGTCGAATCGTAATTAAAATTAGTAAACGTTATATAATGGTGTTCGTGATCTTTTCGCATTACGAAATAATTTTTCCGCTGAGATAAACATCGATCTTGCAAGCACAGGCTAAGAATTCGCTGAATAATCAACAATACCCGACTGCGATGATTCGATGCCGGTATTAATATTATGGGTCTCTAATTAAAATTTCAGTCGAGGAACTTATGGAGAAGGAGAACGAACGAAAGAGAACAAAATCTAACGTGTTAATTCGTTCATGGAAATTCTGTTATAGACTGTTGTTACGTCCCACGTAACCCTCTCTGCACGAGCACTTGTGCCCTGCGCGTGCATCGGTTCACATGTTAGACTAAGTCCGGGATGCCCAGGTTTTTTTTCATAAAATCATAGAAGTTATGATATTTTTTTTCTAAGGTTTAGATAACCGAGGGCCATCCTAACTCAGCTACTGCGACCAACCGACCCGATTATAGAATAAGACGTTTTCCAGCGCGGGAAACGTAAACGGAGATCGCGTAGGCCCCCGCGTTAATTGTAGCCACCCTTCACGTGTAGGCCCATAAATGTCGGTAGATATGATAAACTTTACTAAAAGACCTAAACTTTACTAAAAGTGTACTAAACTAACTTTACTAAAAAACTGTTTGACCCCTTTCTACTCAGTAAGGGGCATTTTCTCCCAAGACCCCTTTTCATCTCACAAAGAAGGTACCTGAGGTGTCCCCCTCTGATTTTGTTCATTTTTAAATATGATATAGAGGACTAAAATCTAAGGGACTCGTGTTTTTTTTTATCGGCGGGTAAACATTTTTAGGGGGTGAAATCAGGCTTCAAAGTTGGCCGTGCAAGAGGGTGAGTTGGCTGTTTCATTTAGAAGAATTCGACCGATTTTTATAAAACATTCGTCAAAATGTAGGAAATGAAGAATTATGAAACATGCATTTGGAATTTTTCGAAAAAAATTCATTTTTAAGGGGTGAGCCACCCCTTTGAATACTTCTTTTACCCCTTACGCGAGCAGTAATTGTTCTATCCAAATGAAACTTTTTTTGTATTGTTCTGGTCTATAAATTAACCAAGTTTCATTTGGATAGAGTAATTACTGTTCGCATAAGGGGTAAAAGAAGTATTCAAAGGGGTGGCTCATCCCTTAAAAATAAATTTCGTCGAAAAATTCCTAATGCTTATTTCATAATTCTTTATTCCCTATATTTTGACGGTTGTTTCATGAAAATCGGTCGAGTTCTTCTAAATGAAACAGCCAACTCACCCCCTTGCACAGTCAACCTTGAAGCCTGATTTCACCCCCTAAAAGTGTTTATCCGCCGATTAAAAAAAAACACGGGTCCCTTAGATTTTAGTCCTCTATAACATATTTAAAAATGAACAATATCGGAGGGGGACACCTCAAGTACCTTCCTTGTCAGTAAGGAAGATTTCTTCCAAGACCCCTTTTTATCTTAGTAAGGGGCATTTTTCCCACTATTGAAATTTTGGGCCTTGTTCACTAGGTGGTGGAAAACGTCTATAAGATAGAACTTACTTCTACTTCTAGTTCAACGAGACACTTCTACTTCTACTTCTACTTCTACTTCTACTTCTACTTCTACTTCTACTTCTACTTCTACTTCTACTGCTACTTCTACTTCTACTTCTACTTCAACTTCAACTTCAACTTCAACTATTTCTCGCTCCATTTCGGCATTTAAACTTCTAAAACTTACAACCTCTAAAGTAACTCGCGACACTCGTCCATTCGACACTCGTCCAATTCGACTGTCGACAAATCCGACGCAAATTCTCGACGCAATATCTGTGACGCGATGTAATTTCTTGCGAAGCAACGGAGGAGCAGCCGACACCTGTACCAACCTCGGCCCGGAGCAACGGACGAGCATCAACCATTTTCTCTTCACGTTGCGTATCCGCCTAAGTCAATCAAGGTATTTAAGGTGTATACACTTGCGAACACGTAAACTCATACACCCACACTACATCTGTCACGCGTTTTTTCCTTTCCCCATCCTCTCGAACTTTGTATTAATTAGTCAATAAACTTTATTAACTTTTATTAAAAATCCCTAAATTCAGTTTCAATCACCACCTTTCCCCCTTCGCTCTCCATTTTATTGGTATCATCTGCGGATTCACACTTAGCGAAACGGCGATCTTTTCGTTCTGATCGGTTGGGTCGCCTGCCTCAGGACGCTGGGACCCCGCCTGGTAAGGCTCAAGATCGCTTATATTGACACCTGCGACGCGCACCTGTCCTACTTAGTTACCCTTCTAGGTCACTCCGTCATTGTAAAGATAAAAGGAGAACTGGGCCCTTCAGGTTCCTTTCATCTCCACTGGTTAATCCTTCGGGAACCAACGTCCAATGGGAGAATGAATATGGGATGTGGGACAACTCTCAATTAGAGGCAACATTCAAGAATTTTAAATAATCCGAAAATGCTTTTACGCTCAGTTTTTCTCTTAGATACCATAGTTCTCCACCATATATCGAAATGTCTGCATAGGACTCAACTGAGACGCACACATACTTATTTTCTATTTAACATTACAAAATCTGAGTTCTGATTTCTCACCTGTACACTATTACACTGTAAATTAACGAGCTTGACTTTTTATTGCCTACTGGGGAACGAGTTAATTCATTCATAAATTAAGTCATGGCTGCGAAATAACGGCGAGACAGGGCGGTGCCACCGGATCCGCCATTTTGAAAATCCCCGGTTGCTAACCCCTCTCGTTTACGTTATGCTTTAAACAAATTATCTGCTCGCCATCGCTGTGTCGATGCAATATAATGTCAAATAGGTTTTCGTAATTATGCTTTAAATATTATTAATAACAATAGCCCGCACGAAGTATAAATGATCAAAATATTAAGTAAAACATTCCTTTTCCTCGAGTTGTTTACTAGAACGAGTGTGCAGAATGTACGACTTTCTGTTGTACCGAGAAACTTGACATAATTAGTTAAATAAAAGCGGCTATTATTGTTGCGCTTATGTTCAAGACATATTTTAACGATTCCAATGGCTAAGTGGCCATACTTTATTAGAGGATCAATGTCTTCACACGGAAAAGGGAATAGTGATATCCATGAAATTGTAGTAAAATCGATCAATTTGCAGACGAAAAATGAAATGGTTAATTAACTAACCGATATAACGTAATTAATACTGTATTAAAGTCAATAATTTTCGTATCGTTAACGGGACTAACAGAGCGATCTCGTTAATAATCCAGTTTAAAACAACATTTATCGTTATAATTTTCTATGTCAATAATTAAATTTAGAAAATAGTTGCAAACCTCTTCCAATGCAAAACTCTTCCACGGAAACCTTTCGAAAGATTTTGTATCTTTCAAGACGGGCTGAAGGTCTTTACTTAGTTCTTGGCGGAAGAAGGTGAATGAAATAGATGAAATATCTCATTATTTCTCATTTACATATGAATTATGAATAACAGATCAATTAGTAGGAATGTATCGCTTGGCTGCGAGGTGTTTGGAACAGCGAACGTGGATTAAGTTTTCTCTTTCTGACTGACATCTTCGCAGTGTATAATTAAAAATGAAAGGCATTATCGAGCGTTGAAGGAACCTTACACGATGGTTGTAATCGATTAAAAGTTCATTCTTCGATTGAAAAAAGTTCGTCAGAGAAATAGACCTATTAACGGGCACAAAAGGTATATCGACATAGGAACGTTCAGAATATTAGGCAAGAGCCCTAAAAAAAACAAATTGAGTGAAATGAATTCCCCGGAGGACACGTCAAGGGAAAGGTGGGACATGTCACCGAGAGCATTTTTGAATCGCTACCCAGACAATCCATGAAGAGGAATATACGTAAATTAATCGTCTAACTTAGGTCTATAGGTACAGCAAATGTATATCATCCATCTAAAAAAATATCTAAACGATATATATAAATATCTATGTTTATGATAGATGAATATTACATATCCACTATTGATCTGCGAATATCTATGTCTGTTGTAGATGAAAATGATATATCCACTATTGATATAAAAATATTTACTTATTTCTTGACGCAAACAAAATATATAATAGCTCTAGCAGACATCTACTAAAGGTTACCCGTTGAAAATACGTTTAGAAAAATTAAAAGACACCTCATGTAACCTAACATTTTTCACTTAATGTTTAAATCTAAATTCCAACTTGATAAAACTGTTAATTCCGTTCATACTCTGATTTTTTATTTACTTCCTCTTTGGCTGGTGACTACATCATTATATTCTACAGCTATGTAAATTATGATGTATTACCAGGCACCGTATAAAGTATAATATACTTATAGTGGACGTACAAATTAGGACATAAGTATAGAAAACTTACATTATTTATGGTATGCATAATAAAAATATCCCGTGAGTATATATGTAAATATTTTTCACACCTATATTTTCAGTACATATATCATAGAAGTTTGGATAACCTATACAGAAATCTAAACTATTCGAAAACGTTAAATTGATTGATTATATTCAGATTAATAGTTTATATTCAGCTTTTACAGAGTTATAAAAATGTAGTTACACTGTAAAAAATTGCGCACATTTAAATGAAATATCTTTAAATAATATACATAAAATTCATGCACTTTTAATATATAAGGTTGTACTAAAATTATGAATTTAGTATCTTAAAAGTGAAACGGTATACATTTATTATCCGCTTTTAAATAAAAAGATGATTTTATAACGTGCTGTTACAATTTTTTTAATGACTTAATTTTACAATTACGAGTTTTCTTTTAAGAATAAGTTTACAACAAGTTGCAACAAATATCTTTAGCACCGATCGAGAAGTACCGGTTCGGTCTTTATAAGTGCAAACAATATTTATTCCTTCGTAGGCTTTGATAGCATTATGGTTAGCGTTCCTGCTTCCTCCTGTGAGTCCCGGGTTCAAATCCCGAGAGTTGCAAAAAACTTTTCTGGGTCAAGAGCTAAGGTTTGTTTGCATAGCTGTACTGAACAAGTTCTCAAACAGTCTCTGCTGAAAAAGTTTTATGAATTTAAGTTTTTATTATAAATACATATGAATATCTATAGACCGTCTATTGTAGATATCTACGATATATGTATATATTACGTACAATGTCCGGACATCTAACCTTTGAGTGAATCTACAATAGAGTTCATAGATATCTATATATTTCTTACGCTCGTTCAATAAACATTTATATACGATTAATTTACGGATATTCCATGTTCCACGGTGCCTGGGTAATCAACTGATATACACCTTTAAGGATTAATAAGGCTTGCTCCTTTATTTTCCGCACTCTTTAGGGCTGGTAGCGAAGTAAATTCAATGAATTACGCAGATCAAATGATCTAATGGTCCCAACGATCTCTAAGAGTTCAAAGATTCTGGAAGAATTTTATGTTTGGTGATTGCTCCCGAACTTTCCAAAGTACACCATGTACACATGCTTGTCTAGTAAAAACAAGGAACTTTATGCGCCTCTTAAGTAAAATTAGCGCCTTAAGGTACTTTCCTATGAGCACTAATCGCTACATAGTATTTTTTCTTGGTTTCCTTGAAAATTGCGAAAATAAAATGAGGCTTTGCGCAACGTTTTGAGACTTAAAGAGAAATAACAAATCACTTCGCGAAGATATCGTGGGCAGGGCTGAAAAATTAAGTATTTTAAGTACGATTATTCAAAGGGTTAATGAGCAAAAATGGCGAATGCAGGGGACGTTGTAGAAATAAATTATTTAAATAAACATTAAATAATTATTAAAATAAACTGAGTAATCTGCGTAACGTTGAATTTCCTTCTGCTTCGATAAATAATTATGCGGATATTGCTCCAAATTCCTGTAGATACAGGTGCAAGGTGATAAACACGCCACAAATAGCGTTATGGATACTTTCGACTCAGTTTGGTGTTCATTGAGACGTATTTCAGTCTTTGTCACGGTTAATTTTACTGTATTACACATAACAATTGTTTCAGAAACATTTATTTGAAAATTATTATTATTTCAATGTCAAGTTTATTTTTGGTATTCCCCACTAGTAAGTAATACATGTTATTAGGATATTTTGACATTTTTTCTAATAAAAGTAAGACAGTAATCATAATTTTTGTATCCATCACTCACAGATAATATTTACTTTTATCATTCTTATATCGTTGATAATAATTAGATAAGTATATAAAAAGTAACTAAACTGTTTTGCTTTATTTTGTGTGTGATTCGTCCTTTGCAAGACAAGGTGTTCATCCTTGGCAAGACAAGGATTCAATCGATTTTTAAATATTTTTTAGAAATAATATAAGAATATTTCCATGGTATATAGATGAATATAAACATTTAGAAAAGTAAGGGCGATCGCCAATTTGCCGTTTTCAATTCTATATATTTGAAGTTACATAAAATATTTACATAATTTATTCATGTATGAATATACAAAGGCGAGAGTTCGATTATTGGTAATAAATACTCACATGTTACAACACGAGCAGGGTCAAAATTATATTTCGACACATGAATAAACTTTATCAATGTAATTGAGTTTATTAGGTGTATCATCGAAAACTCTGAGCAACAACTGTCCCATTAGTGTGAACATTCTCGCGGAGAAATTGAAAATTATTGATGCACTTAACTCAAGGAAACACGATACCTATAATTTTCTTCTACTACGAGAAGATATCGATAACGACGAACAGCGGAAGAGCTCAAATAGTATAGTGATAACATTAAGTTAAATAAAAAACGAATGTTAAAAACCAGTTGAGAGCATTATTTACGTTCGCGAACGTGTTTCTTACTACTACGGTGTCATTTCCATAAAAGATACAGGTAAAGAGGAACATATTTCTCTGATGATTCGCGTTAAATAAGTGAGATTATCTATATTATCACAATACTAGTAGGCAGTACAACCAGTAATAAGTCTGCTTGTATCTCGCTTCGCGTTTAAAATTAGTTTGTTCAAAAGAATTGTTCATACTTCTAATAGAAATCACGATAAATGTGCCATTGGAAGAAAGCAGGGAAAACAGAATATAGTCGGTTGTCTCTTACCTTTGAACCGTTTTACCCGTAAACGTTCCCAGGACTCACAAAGAGACGCACCTTTGCGGAGTACCTGACGAGGATGTTAGTTCGCGGTCTCGCGACCAGCGGCCGACTAGATCGTTCAGCTTCCCCCATCGCGGTTGTAATATTCGACAAGTCGTTCCACCACTTCTGCCGACCCCGCTTCTCCAGTTCTCCACACTTCCCCGGTCCTCCGATTCACCGGCTACCTGTACGGACAAAAGAACACGACATGAATTTAACCCAAGGCAGAACCGTTTTGTACCACATGTTCCACGTATCCCATGTTTTACGCAAAACAAAAACCCTGTCAAAGTGGTTAAGGCTAACTTCAACCATTGTGACCAAGTTTGTTTATGTGCACAAACCTGGGTGTAATTAAAACTTGTAAAACCTGTTTTTCCTGTGTATTCACTTAGTTTTATGATCGACTGGTTTTCCATCTTTTCGGTTACTTACTTATCCAGTTCTCTTCTGTTTCAAGTGAATTCCGCAGTCGGAATCAAACCCAGAGCATCGTATACACGTGATCTATATTATCTAAAAGAATCCCCTTGTCAATCGATGAAACAGTATATTAACTCTTTACAAGAAGTACCTTGCACACCTGTATGTTATTTTCACAAACCTTTGAATAAACCTGTTTCTTCAAACTTTCACGTCGGAAATCTTTATACGAAATAACTCAATATAATATATTGCCGTACTGTTTACATGATAAAATATTATCGTTCACATAGGTATGTAAATTGACTAGATGAAGATGTATATTAACATAAACATATATATACATATACAAGCCTTCATGCACAACGTTCTATAAATATATAATACTGGGTGTTGCAAAAAGATGAACCCAATTTCAATACACTTTTTAATACAAATCGGATCCATATTTCAACAACGCTCTACATTATATGCACTTCATACTTCATCGATGAATATTGTATTTAATATAGGTATGCAAATCCGTTGTACGTATTTGTATATTTTTTGTGTGCATTTGATACTGAATACATATCGCATTGTAGATGTGTGTATACGTGTTAGAACGGTGTACACTACGTACAGTTTAATGGCAAGAAGCACTTTCGTGAAGCACTAATACGCTACTTACAGAAATTATACGTAGTAAATTCCTTTGAAATCTTTCTTACTTCTGTCTTATTTCAAAATATAGCAATTTGCAATAATGGTTTCGCCATTCCTTAACAAGTGCGTATTTTTTCTCGAGTAGAAATTGTTGGTTTAATTTCTAATCATTAGTGTTGTCTAATCGTTGACAGATACGTAGACTTGAAAATTCTATTTAAAATTCTCTACTAAGAAAACGGCACTTATTGACTAATGTTTAAATTAGTTTTTCGTATATGCATAGGTATAGTGTCTCATTTTTTGTAACAATGAGATTTGTTTTACATAACGTTCTGTTTTTAAATATTTATATGATATTCTTTCCTCAAAATAAAGGCTTTCAATAATTCTATTACTACCTACACAGAACATATACCTATCATATATTTATATTGACTATCTACAGGTATCCATAAAATATCTATAAGATATGTAAAATAGGGCTAAATGACCGTCTAATATACGTATGTTGTACATAATTAAGATATGTAAATGCAACGTAATAAGATATCTAATATACATACACTACAATATCTATTTTACATATATCAAAACTCAGGTCAATCTTAAACTAATGTTGCAACATATTGGACAAATTACGAGGCATGTTGTTATGGACATTTACTATGTGCCTGTAGCACTGTCAGTATTCTTACATATTTTTATTCTGAAGGGGAGGTAACATCTTTTTATTCATTGCTTGGGTGTGGGTGTGTTGACTCGATCATCGTTTTCCCCTTCCCTCGTTTCCAGGTGAGAACAGTTTTTTGTCGAAGCAGAGCTACAGTATAGGCATCTGAAACAGTAAGGCAGAACGGTATTAAGACTTGAACGTCAAGAACGGTGTTGGGTCTTATATACAAACGATTATACGTACCACTTGCGGGAAAGCCACGCGAGCGCCAGGCGCCATCTACCGGATCCTGCCGAAACTACTGGTGGGAACCGCCAAGAGAAACAACAGTAGACAACGATTTCGGAAGACGAAAAATATTATTCTGAAACTAAAAATAAACAGATAGTGAATAAAAAATGTGCTAATGACGATATCGATAAGTTTACAGCAAAAAGAGACTTACCTCTATCATTCTCGTGCAACTCATCAGAATCTTCTCGCACTGAAGAGTATGTGGAATATCCATACATCTATATGAAATCTGTATCATTGACATACACTAGCTATACTGAAGATAGATCTATTTTACGTATACAAATCTATATCACTTATACGTTCTTATTAGATATTCTCTAGATAATTGCAGATATCGGGGTTTGATACACGAATATCTATAGTTGATCTATATCCCCACATACTGTTCATATATAAAAGATATATATTTATATTAAGTCTGTTAAACATCTAAAAAGTATGTACATAATACACAATCACATATATCTAGGTTCGATATATGCCTATTTATAGGGATCTATGAGATATCTATAAATAGCCAATACGCGTATATAATGCGAATATGATTTGCATGCTGTTATACGTAATATATATATAAATATATAATGTACAATAGATATCGTATTACGTCTCACATGCGTATACGATTTACGTATTATTTATGTACAGTAAACAACCGTGTAATTCGGCATGTACAACTCTTTCCAGTCCTCGTTACAAATTTGTTGTAAATGTACTAATGACCTAGTACATATCTCATAGATAGTGAATATACGTATTTTTCTCTCACTCTCTCCCTTCTGGCCACTTTTGACTTCTCGGGGGGTCAAACCTCCATAATTACGTCTACATAGGGAACATCAATTATGTATATATCTTTTCGATGTTAAATAAACGTAATATGAATATATACTTTTTGTATATGAATAGAATATGTTGATATAGATCAGCCATAGATATTCATGTATCAAACCCCGATATTTGTGATTATCTATAGAATATTTATTATGTCTACGTCTCTTACGATATTAAGCAGATGTTATATACAATATATGATATATAATATATTATGTATATTATATATAGTACATGAACAGTATATGCGGATGTAGACCAACCATAGATCTGCATATATCCAACTTAGCTATGTACAATTATCGAGAGAATATCCACCATGTATGTATACTTTTATATTAAATAGATGTAATATGTATATGTACGTTTTTTATATGAATAGTATATGCGAATATAAATCAACGCGTACACTAAACTTAGGTATCTGCGATTATCTATAGCATATCTAATGACTGCGTATACGTGCTATAGATCTATATTCGTAAAATAGATACATATATTCAGTATTGTGCGTCCAAATATTCTTCTCCGACCCCGTGGGCTTAGGTGGAATTCCTCAATCGAAGGCGCAGCACATTTATTGAAACAAAATTATATTTCCCAAAAATTACACACGATCCGGACTTTCTTAGTCGCGCCAAACAGAGTCCTAACAGCCACCACGTTCTCGCGCCTATTCGAGCCAGCATTGCCAACAAGGCGCACAAGCAGCACTATTGCTAACTAGGTTTACTAACGCCCTCACCGCACCACGCGACCGAGGCGCTATATTCGAAATCTATAACGCGTCTAGTATAGTTAGCGTCTATGAACGATAGAGATTTCCTATAGATATATGGATATTCCATACATATCTAATATACGTATATTATACCTATCGTTACGTGTGCGTAATACGCTCACTATTTTTTAACTAATAATGTGTGAAATATATTTCCTCATTAAATAAAAATATTTAAATATGTATATTCTGATTATTTTAATGCTTCGAAAGAAAGACATAGGTACTCATAATTTATTGTTAATTTCCAAAATCCTTTCGCAACGGATTTATGCATTACATTTCTACTGGTCCGAGCATTGATGTCCAAATAAATGCAGATTTTTACATTTTTCATAGCTTCAATTATTTTCATGATTCTTATATATTATATTAGAAAACAATGAATTGATCAATTTCGCAAATAGTGACTACTTATATTATTATATGCTTATAATTAGATCGTGAAACACTCATTGGAACCTAAATTTTTATTTTCTGTTTAATTTCGATTAGCTCGTGAGTTTTGGCTTACGTCGGTTTCTTCTTTAGCGGGTGATAAATTATTAACCGGTTCCTATGATTCATCATTCGCTTTGTATTCGATACTCAAGAGCTCAAATTTATCTTCGCTATTCGATGGCACGATTTTTTTAAATTTCACTGGATTGATCCGGGTAATCGTTCACCTCTTCGTTCTTGTTATCGTAGTCATTATTGCCAGCATCATCTTCAGCACTGATCCTATCTAACATAAACCGATCTTCATCAACTTCATCGTAAACTTCCTTGTTCAGATGGTTTGTCAAAAATTCGATGTCATTGCGTTCCGGACTTGCCATCGTATATTTCTAATTTAATGAGAAATTGGATATTAATGGAAAGGCCATGTATTATTTACCTAAATTTACGATTTTGTTGGTCACGATTTCTTAAGCTTCTTCGTGTCTTTCTTTAAAAATAATTTTAAGATAATTTCAAGTACTCTTAAAATTCTTTCAAAAATATAAACGTCTTTTTAAGCATTTATTGTGAACAAAATTATTCATATATAACTGTATTACAAAATATTTCATATTATTACAAAAGTTTCTAATGTTAAAACTATTGTTATTGTGACCAGAATTTCTTCGAAACTACTAGCAGGAAATATGTATAATATATTCTTCACATTTTATTTCGGAAATAATGAAAATAGAAGCAATTATTAAATTGTTAGTACAATGTCGTATAAAGCTTTAGAAGATTATTTGTCAATAAAAAGTATATCAAATATCGATAAGAGATTTATTGACATTGGTTAATCTACAAATGTATGATTTTTATTGTTAGTTAATTTCATTCAAACTTCAACATTCTTACCTGTTCAATATGATGATTGGAAGCGCTTTCCTCATAATCGTACGTGTAATCATAATTGGTATCCTGATCGACCATAGGTTGAGCCACTGTAGATACAGAGTTATCCTTCGAATGACTTTGAAATTCAGAACTATATATATCTTGATCATTATTCGTCCCATAAACATTCTCATTACTGGGTGAATAATGTTTATTTGAAATTCTCCCCTCATTTCCAGATTCATCGATCTTCCGTTGAACTTCTAAATTTTCAACCTTTTTTAAGAATTTCAATGTGTCATCTTCGCTCTCGTTACTATTCTCCATGTCATAAGTATAACCCATCATCGTCTCTGTAGGATCAGTTGCTGGAGGTTTCGATTCATCAATTTTCGGCTTTGTGAATGGCCTATTTAAATTATCTAAAGATAAATCTTGATCATTCGTGCCCTCGATCATTTTTCTCGATATTGACTCGTCGTCTTTTGAATGTTGATCCATTTCAAATGTACTACTTGGTATCGCCGTTTTTCGTCCAATAAAAATGTTACCTGGATTATCCAGATAGTCAAGATCACCCTCTATGAGATTGGATCCTGGGCCTCTTGACATGTACGGATTTTGATTCTTGATCTCTGGATGGTAATTATCTGGAGGCTGGATTAGGTTTCGGTCATCTCGTATCGAATATTCTTCGACACTTGGTAGGTCGCCATTAAATTCAGTAGGCCTTAAAGGAATTGGCGAATCGTCATCAGTTTCGATGAGAGGAAAATCCGCTTTTTGTTTAGACAAATTCAACGAATAGAGTGGACTTCTATAACCGAAAGACACCGCTTGATCTACTGGTGTATCCTGCTCTATGTATAATGGATCCATTGTTTTCGAAATTTCTCCTGAATCGAAATAATCGTCAAATTTTGCATGTGTCAAATCTGTGCGTTTTTTGCTTTTCATTTTGAAGGTTGTCTCGCGTTGTTGGTTTTTGCGACCTGTTCGATAAAGATAACGAGAATTCTGGAAAATGATATTAAAGTTATCAAAGCAATTCTTCAGACTACACATCTTGGAAATTTTATTTTTAATGCCCTGCGACAAAGGTTCCTGTATAATGTTTTTCCTCAAAATCAATCCCAACTATGTATGTTTTGAATAATACATTTTACTAAAAGGTATGTAAATAATAATTAATACCGTCTTGTTCAGTGGTGCAGATTAATGTGTTTAAGATATATTTTTATTGTGACGTGACGATTCGGTCTCTCTAGACGGACCCTCTTCGGGTTCCGGTAACGTTTACAGTTCTAACATGGTCTACATCACTTATGGAGTTAACATGAAAAATAGGTCCAACATGAAAATAGTTTATATATGAACATAAACGATCGAAAAACGTCTGTACAGAGAGACCCAAATATCACGTCATCCAAATGTTATATTTTAAACACGTTGTCGTGCGTGGAGGTCGGTAATTACCACCGGCCCCGGAATTTTTCGCTCTTCACCCGAGCGAGACCCTTTGACTCCCTGGGGCGACTTGGTATACCGGCGCCTTGACCCGCCGGCGGCCGTGTTGCCGATGTTACGTGGCGGCCGAGGGGATGCGAGGCCGACGGGAATGTTCGGGTTTTGCCCAATAAGGCCTTACCTCGAACGTCCACGTAAGGATCAGATATTATTGTGAGGAGATGGTCCGAGCGGCTAGACCAAATCCTCTGGTGAGATTTGTAGGAATGGGGAGCTAAGGAGGGCCCAATAAATGGAGGTTATCAATAAATTGACGAGGATGTATATATTTGTCTTTCCGTCAAATGGGGTTTATACAAGTCGTGAGGGTCCTCGAAGGTGCTCGCGATTAATTCATACGATTCTATTTCGTTCCGCGTTGCGGAGTTTCGGGTGACGCGATAAGGCGGTCAGTGGCAGTAGGTCACTTGACGCCTAATCTGCTAATGTGGCACTTCTTGCACTCTGAATTTGTGAGGTTTGCGTGACTCTAGCGCGAAACAAGATACTGAAATGTTGGGAGATACACAAGACTTAATCTATCCGGTTAACCGGAGCTAGGCATGGAATTCAGGTGGTTTTAGTTGCGATGAAAGATGAGGTTAGGATTAATGATGAAGGTGACCCGAGCTTGCGAAAGGGCCTGTACCTGGCTTAGATCAGCGGCCCAATTCGGTGACGTCCGCCTTAGATCGATCAACCGGATGACTGTGCGTGAACGCTTTCTGCCCGTGACGTGCCCTAGGGTTGGAGGTCTCCTCGGAGCCTCCCGTCCAACGGATGTACTAGTGCCGCCGTCCCTTCCTGGATTGATGATCTTGGATCGCCGGAGTACCGCGCAGCACGACTGTAGCTCGGGGTGCAGGTGATCCTCCAAGTTCGATGGTTTCGGTCTTAGACTCGCTAGGAACTGAGAGTCGAGAACCAAAGACTCCAAGCTCGTGGTCGATGACGATGATGGGTCCGTGAGACTTGATGTGAGTCTGACCTTTCTTCTAACTGACTGCGACTAACTGCCCAATAACTGGACGGTTGTTGGTTTTTATCGGCGAATTTGGGACGGCGCTCCAATTGGTGGGGGTTCCATGGTTTAGACGAGGGCGGTGTTTGCAGGGGTGGAGGATATGTTGCAGCGTCACCAGGATGCACTTGGGCCCGGTTGATCGCGACCTGGTCTACTTGGGTCGGTGGCGAGATCTTAGTCAGGTCGACTGAGTCTTCATTTCGCAAGCGTATGTCAAAATCGCGTGCTAATTTATGGAATTCCATGGCTACCTTCCGATTTACCGGGTCGCGATTATTTCGTAAATAGTGTCTACGTAACACCAAAGGGGCTCGAACCGCGAGCTTGAGCCGGATTGGTCGGGACGTCCTAATGGGACCCCACGTCGACCCGGGGCCTCACCCTACCCTCTCGCTCGCTCCTTTTCAGCGTGGCAGTCGGGAACCTCCGAACCCCACCTGGAGATCTGGCGACCAGACGCGGCGGCCGGCGCGGGCCCGGCGGGCCTCGGATAGGGGTTTTACGGCTCTCCAGAAAAACCCTGAGCCGTGGGCCCTGTCTAACCGGGACGGCGCGCGCTAACGGTGACCCGCTTCGAATCGGGGATACGCGGCTTTCCCCGGCCAGCTTAATCACTCCCTTCCACGAAAGTCGTCCGAAAAATCCTTGCAGCCTGGCCGCCGGTACGCGACCCTTTTTGAGTCCGTACTCACCCGCGGACCCGGGTGCCCACCCCTCCGTCGGCCCGCGCCCCTTGCCGGGTCGGTTTTCACCGACGGCGCTCCCCTCGACTCTTTCTCCCCCTCCCTCTCACTCGGTCCGTCCCTTGAGACCCGGGGATCGGGCCCTCTCCGCGCTCGCGCGTGGATACTCCGAACCCGATCGCGCTTATCGTCCCTCTAGGCCCTCTCGGTTCGCGACCCCCCCTCCCCGTGCGTCGCGAAGCTCGCGTAGCCGCCCCCGCGGCTGCGCGCAGTTCGCCGGCCCTGCCCCTCAGGCACGCGCGCATGCTCGGACCTCGTGCCTGCCCGCAACCGATGATAAGCCCTTTCCGGCTACCATCTCCCCTTCCCCTCTCCTCCTCTCCTCTTGCATTCCCGCCTCTCATTCCCCGAAAAAAATTCCGGACCCCGCAAGCGGGCCCACGGCCGGTGCGCGCACCGTGTCGCGCCGCTCACGGACCGCACCAAAACGTCTTTCCGACCGACCCGCGCCCCGAATGCACCGAAGGAGGACGTCGCTGCCGCGTAGACTAACGATAAGAAAGGACTTAGGCGTGTCCCTCCGTACAGACGTGAAGTTTTTCGCGCCACGTGGTGCGTGACGTGGCCATCACGGGGCCGGCCGCTCGGACGGCCCGGCATGGCCACCCGCTATAAAACCCCTCTATCTTTGGATTAAAAGATACGCCGCCCTCGCGGAAAAACCGAGGGACAAAGAGGGCCCCGTAAGGGCCCTCATAGCTAAAGTAAGACAACCTAGGATAGGCTTAGTATATAAAGAGTCCGAAATTCGGACTCGCCGTCTTGTCTGTCAGTCAGTTTTTCACACTGTCCGTGATTATCCCTCACCGCGACTCGGCGTCGACACCGACGCCCCCTCGTCGGCACCGACGCTACCTCGACGCCTCTGATGCCTCCGACGCCTCTACCCGAGGAACGCGACCGACTGTACCGCCGCGAGCGGAATAAAGTGATCGCAACCATCCAATCTCCAACTTGTACAGTTCGCCTCGTCCTTCCCTCCACGTTTCTGGACGTTTCGCGCGCTTCGCGCCACCAGGCCCTCCGTCTCGCATACCTCGCTCTTCTGCGTTACCGCGTTACCGCGTTTCCGCGTTTCCGCGCTTCGGCGCTTCCGTACGCACCGCCGACTCCTCGCACCAAACCGTTGTGTCTCCACACCCGAACGGAACACGTGACAACGTTAATCTGCCCTGCCTAACAAGACGTTATTCGTTAACAAAAGACAAGATCGAAACAAAATAGGCACACAGACGTATTTTCAGCCTGACACAACCAAACCTTTTATGAAAGCCTCCCTCTTCTTCCGCATATATAATTTTAACTCTCAAAATATATTGCAAGATTCAAGTAACTATGTTAAGAAATAGAATTTTAGAGGTACGCATTTTAACCTAAATCTAGATATAGTTATTTTACTCACTGATCCTGTGTTTTTAAATTGCTGGACTTCCTCTTTGTCCAATCCAAGAATATTCTTTTTCCTGTAAGGATTTTTGTTTTCTTGCCCCCGACGATGTGGATGCCGAAGAGAACTCCTAAGTGCGTTCCCATCGTTTCCTTGGTCATAAAACTGCCGGAACACCTTTCGAGGATAGTCCTGATTACCAACAGGCAGTCCAAAATTCCGCGTTCGAAAAGCATTCCTCAAGGCAGCAAAATACTTGCGATAAACCTCGTAAGGATTGTAAAATCCGTTTGAAGATTTGGCGTAATAAAACGGCGAGACTCGTTGCATCGTTTTATCGTGATCACCCGAAGGGTATCCATAAGCTGATTGGTAGTAAGTCTCGAGACCTGGATCATGATTCGATTCCGAAACAGCTTTGGGTAGTCGATTTGGCATGAATAATTGATCTGCCTTTAACTTATCGTTTATCGGGTTCGAGCTCTTTGCAATATCCCCGTCTTTATTTTTTAAATTAGAAACATCGACTTCAGGTACTGTTCGCCGATAAGTCATGGGAGCTTGATGTAGATTTCGAAATTCAGCCATTTCGTTTGAATTGAGATGTCCATTCACTAAGTTCATCACGGTCCTAAAAATGTATGAACTCTAATTCTTAGTTGTCCATCTACTTATATACTATTGCTTTCTCGGTATTCATTTGTTATAATCATTGTTTAATTTCAATTCCATGGTCTTAAACTTATTCAAACTATTCAACCTTTTGAAATTCCACAATAAATTAACTACAGTATGTTTGGTACCAAATTAAAAGTTAATCTTTTGATAGTTATTTGGAATCCATACGTAGAAATGTATTTACCAAATCTTTTGTTCATACATTTATTAAAACTTGTTAATTTTATAGTAAATCATTTAAATTACCAGGGAGGTAAAAGGTTTCGTTATTTATAGATTATAATACAGAATGTTATTGTTTGAAAGAATGAATATGATTTGAAATTACCATGGATATAAGTAGTTTATCCTGTCTAGACCATAGTTGTACACTGATGGGTCTTTGAAAATTTGCCCAAGATTTGAAAAACGATCCATGATCTCTTCAGAATTCGATGGTATAGATTGAACTTCTGCCACAGTGGGTGAAACAGACATAGGGTCATTCAAGGATGAGATTGACTTCCGATCACTTAATGTGACGTCCGGAATCTAAGAAACATTGATAAGAATGGAGCAGTATTGATAAATCTAAATAAAAAATGAGCCGCGCAAGTAATACGTTACAGTTCAATGTAACTTCACCGTAACAGGCGGTGAACATGAAATAGATAATAAGATGTAATATATAGATATGTAAATATATTTAAACAAAGAACTATTTCGCAACATGTAAATTTCAATTTTTGGTTGATAAGTTGTTAATATCGAAAAAATAGATGTTCTGCGACTATACCGAAAGGCTTTCATTGAAGAAACGACGAACTGCATTGTAGTACTTTAGATTCGGATTCTCTAAATTATTTGTTGGCTGAAGCACTGTTGCATTTGATCCAAATTGCAGGCTTAATTTCCTACGAATCTCTGGGGGATTCGAAATATTACCAATAAATTGAGCATTGTTCCATAAAATAGGTGTTCTTGGCGTAGTAGCAATCTGAATTTAAATTAAAACAAAGTTGATTTAAATGAATTCAAGTAAAAAAATGGGTACGCGAACATTGTGAAACGTGAATGGAGCTTTTGTTCCTTTGTTGGACTTTTATCGCAATTCCTGACTTGTGGCGATTAACGTGAATTGATAAAACTTACCAAGTCATTCTGCTGATTCTCAAATCTCGGAAATACAGCTTCTCGTCCGTTTCCCGTATCAATCTTATCAGAATCAGTACGGACAGGCTTATGTGCATCAACGGAATGTTGCGACCATGATTCTGGTAACCATTTCTGAAACTCCGATCTGTTTGAGGTTATTGTCCGCAATTCTTCTAACCAAACTTCAAAGGACGAAGGATCTGTCATCTCCTGGACCGATTGAAGCCATTGCACAAATTGCTGTAACGGTATAAGTTTTTCGATTTTCAAATAAAGAATATTCCTTATAACAAATTCAGACAATCTGATCTCAGAAATCCATGAACGTTAAACACCAACATATCCTGAGAATGATATTATCAATATGAAACATTTATTTCAATTACATTGATGTTTCTAAACGGCTGAGAGTCTTCGCAGCGTCTGATACAGTCTTTTTAAATTCATGTAATGCCAAATGTATTAAAAATATCCATGGAATAGAACTATTTCACGTATTTAGAGAATCCTATCAATCATATAAATCTTTATCAAAGTTCTTGTACATTTTGACATTTTTGTAGCTTTGAAGATGCATCGACATTTATTAGAACCTGTTATCATCACGATGCATACCCACAAATTGAATTCAGGAATATGTCTCAAATTTTACCGGGTAATTTTCTCCTCTGTTTGCATATTTCACCCAGGAATTAATTGCATCTATCCCTGTCTTCATCTTCAAGTGCTGAAGCCACGAAGAGACCGTCAATCCGCGAGTGAGTTGATGGTCTTGTTCGATTTCCGGCAAAATGGAGTCCATCGGTCTTGCAGTCGTCGCAACGTACACAGGCGGTTTGTAAATCGGCGGATCGTGATAATACTTGGATCCACTCGACCAGGAGTCACCAGCAGGATGAGGAAACGATCGACTAATTTCTTTCTCCCTAAAAAAACAACTTAACTGTCGAAACAATTTCAATGCTGAGTGCAGGCTAAGAAAAAGAGATAAATTCTTACTTTGGTTCCAGATGCACTTCTCCGTACAACCGATTTTGTAAATCATGGTGTTCTGATATTGGTGACGTGAAAGTCTGAAAAGAACAGTCGCGAGGTAATGTTACATTAAAGTTATATTGAACAGAGTATTTTTTTAAGTATTTATAAACCTCTATAGTGGGTGAGAGTTATCGTATTGCAGTTAAGAAAGTAAAGCCTATAAAGTAACAGGAACTCGATATTAAAGTGAGTGCTATCCTGGTACATTTGCACATTGTGTTCTACGAGCATGATTCACATTTTATTTTACATGTTAAATACTATAATATGATGATAATATTTTCCATCGGATCCAGAACTGATCAGAAAAGGGCAATTGTTTTAATTCTCTAGACATATTAATGGTTTGTTTACCGGTTTGTTTGTTTGAGTTTGAACCGTAGGCGATACTTTTGTTGAAAATGTTTCCTTTCGACGCTTCTCTTGATCTTGAAGAATCAGCTCCTTCTCAATCTGTGTTAGAGTCTTTTTTGTTGTCTTTATCGGCGGCAAAAATAAAATTACAAATAACATTTAGCATTATTGATAATGTTTTCTTATGTTTCGATTGTAGAAGTGTCGAGGGATAGAACATTTTTATAAAGAGTTGCACCTTAACGTCTTCATGGGGATTGACGGGATTCAAGTTTGGAACCATAGATCGTAACGTGTCTAGGCTAGGAAGTTCCGGATTGATTGACAAATTTCCTGGTTTGATCAAGGGGCCGTGACAAGACCGAGTGATCTTGCAATTATCGATTCGGCATGGCTCTTGAATTTGCGCCGAGCACTCCTGATTTCGGGGGCACACCCAACCTCGGCAATGTTCGTTCGTTTCAGCATCATTTTCTAAAAATAAAATCATTTTTGTTTAATGATTCTTTTGTTTTAATCATATTAAGGGAGACCGAGGCAAGTTGTCCCACGGGGTAATTTAACTAATGTTTAATAAAGTTTTTATTTTTTACTTAATATCATTCTTAATTTTATCTTTGATTCTTAATTGCGTCCCACATTTTTGTCGGTACTTAATATAATTTTTGCAGCATCGTTTAGTTATAAAAAAGTAAAACACAAAAACTATGATGGAAAGTAAATTTTTCCAGTCCTTTTTTTCTGTTTTAGTCTAATGTGTTGCATTTCATCATTTGGAAAATATGACATGTGAAAAGAGCATCTATTTAGCTTCGCATCGCTGTGTATATATTTATAAATAAAATTGTTTATCATTTGTCAATATGCTATCGATTGTTAAAATGACGTTCGGGCCAAGTTGACATACTCCAAGCGGGGCAAGTTGACTGACAAGCTCTTGACGTGGCGTTGACTGTTAGTTTTTCTGTCATCGTCTGTGTTTCAGGTATATCCCAAATAATTACTTATTAGTTCGCTTAAAATAATGAGCTAAGCTTGGTGTACTTTAAATTTATTGCGGAATTTCTTCAATTGATCGGTCGGTGTATTATCTGTTTTCCTTGCAAGTAATCGTAACTCAACCTCTTTCAATGACAATCTTCAATGTTTTGAGATTTTCTACCAACTACAACGAAAAAAACTGCGTTAAAAAAAGTTTCAAAACCCTTGTTAAAAATGTGCCGCAAAGTAGAAAATGATTTTTACTTATATGACTGGAAAAAAGTGTGGGTCATTCATAATACAATTTCGTAAAAACAACGATTCTAGTACGGTGAACATTTTTTATCTTTAATATTGTAATCGGTAAAGTTTTTATAAAATGTTGCTATCTGTCAAATTAGTCGCCTGAAAAAAAAAGTTAAGTTTTATGATGAGAGCTCCATGCTTCTATTTTTAGTCATATAAGTAGAAATTATTTTTACACTTTACAATGCATTTTTAATAACGGGGTGTCTGTAGAATTATTTTAATGCGTTTTTATAATTTTGTATTTTTTATTATCGTATCGTCATCGGAACGACGTATGTGTGCAAAGTTATCGTCGTCTTTCTTGTGCATTTTTTGTGGATCAGGTCTCCTACAAATTTCTGATTAGTACTCGTTTAACACTTCCGACACATTTGTAATTGTAACAAGTAATAATCAAAGTAAGAACTTTTTATTTTGCTTAAGCATGTCGTTAAGTCGTAAGAGAATGTTAAAGCATCGCAAATATTTACTATTATGTCCAAACAAAATTACTTATTGCGTATTTATGAATGTATATTTAGTTCTTGTTAATAATGAAAACAATGTAAAAGCATATTAAGTTTCAAGTTTAAAAAAACTTGCAACTTATTATTTTCAATTTTGTGCGGATTTATATGCTGTATCAATTTGCTCCGTGGTGGTCAACTTCAGGGGGTAACACTCTAATCAGAGAAATTAAATGGTGTTTTCAGCGCTATGTGACCTCGTAGACGGAAGTGAGAAACTAATTTTACGCTTTTACTTACTGAAATGATCAACGACATGTGTATTATTTCTTCAATAACCTGTAGTACCCTGGCGACATCTATGATTTTCATTTTTTACCTTCTACTCAATCTACCTTCATCTGTTTATTTAAAATTTTCAAACGTCTAAATCATCAAAATTTAAAATAACCTGTAATAGCGGTAATACGAGGTGTGTCCGGAAAGTAATGCAATTTATTTTGTGTTGGTACTTAAAGTGGCCGCAGAGAGTTCCGACCTGTTGGATTGGGGGGGGGGACTCTCAGTTTCAAAACGATGCCTTCGCCAATCTGCTCCGAGCAGTTCGGGCGTCTAGACCGCTGTCTCCGCGCACCCCTGTTTAGTGCCTGTATCACGAAATGCGATGGAATCGTCACTTGAGCAACGTTACGCGATTAAGATTTGTTCGAAACTAAACAAATCTTTTGCAGAGACCCACTAATTGATTGTGCAAGCTTTTGGGGATAGTGCTGTATCGTATTCGCAAGTTTCGCGGTGGTTGAAAGCGTTTAAGGAAGGCCGGGAAGAGGTGGTCGACGAACCCCGCGCTGGACGGCCGTCAACCAGCACAACCGACAATTTGACCCGTGTGCGCGATCTATTAAATTCTGACCGTCGGTTGAGTGTCCGGATGATTGCAGAAACTCTCAACATTCCCAAAACAATTGTACACGAACTGGTGACCGATAAACTGCACATGAGGAAGGTGTGTGCCAAGCATTGGGTGTTATAGGCGAAATATTAAATTAGACGAAAATATACCCATGAAGTAATAATTGAGCGCATAGCAGTAACGAATCATTCTTCCTAAACACATATAGTATGTTACATTGAAAACAAAATATATCCTAAAAATAAAAAAAATATTTGGTCAGCCTTATAGTAATATTTAATTCTTTCAAAGATCTCGACTTCGGTACGATTGCTTAAATGTGCAAAATGTATAATCGATGAGGATCGCCAAATATTTTTTTTATTTTTAAGATATATTTTGTTTTCAATGTAACATACTATATGTGTTTAGGAAGAATGATTCATTACTGCTATGCGCTCAATTATTACTTCATGGGTATATTTTCGTAAAATTTAATATTTCGCATATAACACCCATTGCATGTATTTGGTAAAAGTAACTGATTTCATTGTTTTTGTGCGATTAATCGCCACTAGATATGACTCGTTATGGATATGACATTGCAAAATATACTGTTTCAATTAGATGGATGTTTTTGGCGTAAGTTTGTTTACACCGACTGTGTTTTTATGGTGATTTCACATCTTTTTGTAAATTGTTGAATATAACAATAACAATGTTTTGTAAGCATCATGAAGTAAAGTCATTTTTTATAGGATTTCGAAATTAAAAGTGTGAATCGTTTGTATATTAAATTAAAATCAATATAAGAAAAGTATCGATCGATATCAGTTTTAACATCAACTCTTTTTTACTTTTACAATGTAATTAAAAATTTTCTTCTGATACTGTTTTTAACATTAACACTTTCAACTTAGTGTACTAGTAATACAAGAAAAGTATCGAGTTACCAGTATACCAAACTAAAAGTGTTAATGTTAAAACTGGTATTGTTGAAAGAAAATTGAAACTGGTGTCGAAAGAAAACTACAAATTATTATATAATATAGATAGAAGGAAAGTGTCAAGTTACCAATACACCAAGCTGAAAGTTTTAATGTCATTGCTGGTATCGCATGATAATTGAAACTGGTGTCGAAAGAAACTACAAATTATTATAATGTGGATAAAAAGAAAGTCAAGTTACTAGTACACAAAGCTGAAAGTGTTAATGTTAAAACTTGTATCGGAAGAAAATTGAATTATTATTTATATAAAAGTAAAAGAGGAGTCGAGAGATGATCTAATTTAATCAAAAGAAGCAAGGTTTAGAAGAATCGATACCAGAAATCACTAAACCAATCTAACTGTATCGATCGATGTTAAAATTACGAATAAAACTATGAAAAGACGATACCAGTATTAATAGAAAGTTATGAATAAACTGTAAATAATCTAATTTAATATCAGTGCAAGCAAGGTATCAGTCTCAAGAGGCAGTGCGCCGGAAGAAACTAGGCACCTATGGGAGGAATACAAAAAAATAAAGAGGAGACTCCGGAAAAAGATTAAGGCAGCCAAAAGAGCCAGCTGGAAAAAGCTCTGTGATGAAGCACACTGATATCTGGGGGGGTAGGTTATAATATCGTCTTGAAAAAGATGATCGGCTCCCCTCCCAGACTACAAATGGACATGTAAACCGTGGAGGGAGTCGTAGACCACCTCTTCCCGGTGCATGAGCGAGTGATATTCGACTGTGATATAAATGTGATATTTACCGATTTTAGTTTAGGAGAATTAAGTGTGGCGTGTAGTATAATAAAGGAGAATAAGGCACCCGGGCCTGGAAACATTCCACCGGAGATAATCAACGAATTCGCTAAGAATAAGCCTGAATATGTATTGGCAGTCTATAGTAACCTGGCAGATAGAGCAATCTTTCCGTCAGAATGGAAGTGTGCCAGACTGCTGTTATTAAGAAAAGGAGATAAGCCTATTGACAACCCGGCTTCATATAGGCCGATATGCCTATTGGATGTGGAAGGAAAGCTCTACGAATACCTGATATTGGGTAGACTAAACGGTGAACTCATACGCAGCGGCGGTCTGTCGGAACACCAATACGGCTTTAGAGAAGGGCGATAAACCGTGGTCGCCATCAGAGAAGTACTGAGGATAGCGCGCGAGGCAGAGGAAAACTACTCCTGCCCCCATCAAAGATTATGTGCGATAATAATCCTAGATGTCAGGAATGCATTTAATAGTGCATCCTGGCAGAAGATATTGAACGAGCTGAGAAGAAAAGGAGTCGAGGAAAGCCTCATAAACCTAATAGCATCGTACCTATCAGGGAGAGAGATCATTCTAGAGGCAGCAGGAAACTCTAAGACAAGGCGGATAAACAGCGGCGTACCACAAGGCTCAATATTGGGCCCAACCTTATGGAACATAATGTACGATGGACTGTTGAGGATGGAACAGCCGGAAGGAGTCACCCTGATAGGATTTGTGGACGATGTGGCCATGATGGTGGTCGCTAAAGGGGAGGAATTACGCGCGGCGAATATCGCTCTCCAACGAGTCTCCAACTGGCTACAGGATAGAGGGCTCCAGCTGGCACCGGAGAAGACTGAAGCCGCCCTCCTAACAACAAGGAGGAAGATAGCCCCGATCTATTTTAGTGTGCAAAACGTGACAGTAACTCCGGCGAGGGCAATAAAATATCTGGGAGTATGGCTAGACACCAAGCTTACGTTCGCTGAACATGTAAGCAAAACTGTGCAGAAGGCGGAAAGAGCAACTACAGCTCTGGCCAGCCTCATGCCGAACGTAGGAGGGTCTAGAGCCTCGAAGAGACGTTTGCTGTTGAGTGTGATATACTCTCAAATGCTGTACGCCGCTCCTACTTGGTATACAATATCGAGAAACCAAAAACTTCTAAAAAAACTGGCCAGCACACAGCAGAAAGTTAATATCAGAATATGCGCTGCATACAGAACTATCTCTACAAAAGGAGTGGGAGTAATAGCGGGGGTCCCTCCTATAAAGTTTTTGATAAACGAACGCCAGGAAAGATACACAGGGGTAGATGGACAAACAGCAAAAATAAGCTTTATGAGGAGATGGCAAGAGAAGTGGAGGGACGGAATCAAAAGACGGTGGACTTATAGGCTCATCCCGGACACCCAAACATGGATTGAATGACCGTATGGGGAGGTGGACTACTTTCTGACGCAAGCCTTTTCCGAGCATGGCTGCTTCAGAAAGTACCTATACGATCGGCAGAAGACTGCCACAAACTCGTGTAACTACTGCGGAAGGCAAGATGACGTGGAATACGCACTCTTTGTATGCCCCCAGTGAGACGAGGCCCGAGAAATCTATACACGACAGACCAGAAGACCGTTTAACGTAGAGAATATGATGGGAGATCTTGTATCAAGAGAGGAGCAGTGGACTTGTGCGTATAGGGCAATACGGCGAATTATCGAGAGCAAAGGGAGAGATGAAATGAGATAAAGTGCTGAGGACGGCTGTCTCACCGAAGTCATGCGAAAAGCGGTTTCACTGAGATAAGCGAGATGAAGGGGGTTTTTAGTGGATACGTCTATCCCAGGTGTTCCGTGCGCGATACTCATATATGTAAATTCATCGCGGACTTTGAGATGTCAAACAAATTCCCAGAAAGGGACTTACTGCCTGCTTGGGCCCATCGGGCCATTTACCAATTTAACAATTTTCTGACGCCGAAATCGGTTCGTAAATTTTAGTTTTCTACGATACGGTTATATTGCCCCGTACGTCCCATCGAGAAAGTTCAGGGTTCTTTAGAATTTTCTCGGGTTGACCGTCTCTATTCTTTACCGTCATACCTTTTTTAATTTTACCGCTTACACGTGCGCGCAACATGCACACGTGCATACAGCATGTTTTTCCATCTGCACGGCAACGAGAAATTTTCCGATTTCACCCAATCGTATTGGACAGCTACCGACCAATCACGAGGTTGACTATTCGATTTTAACCGCCCTTCTTAAAATCAGTCAGCCAATCGCAATGCAAGAAATATGCTACCACCTCCTCAAAAAATGTAATGCGACCAGAGGAGGAATTCGGTATTTTTTCTGTGAGTCAGTCTCCGTCTCTCGATAATTTAACATCTCTCGTCAGCCTTCACCATCATCTCTGAAACAGTTATCGTTATTTACGCGTGAAGAGCTGACAAAATTCAATAAGTCAGTCGTCCATTTAATATTATAATAAATTTAAGTTGTTTTGTTCGCGACAGTCTCACTCTTCATTCGGGTACCTTTCTTCTTCATGTGAGCAGTTGTATGAATATCCCATTTTGCAATTCCACTTGCAAAAACCATCGGGATTCATACAACAACTGCCCGACAAACTAGCCGGGCAGAACACCAGGAAAGGAAGGAATCCCACACTACCCCCGCCGACCTACAGCAAACGAGGGTGTCTATGAAGATTTCCCCTCCTCCCAAAAAAAAGGTATCAGTCTGGAAAGATCGATACCAGAAATAAGTAATGTAAAGATGTATTGATCGATGTAAAAAGTATGAAAGGACGATACCACTAAAATACGAACCTAAAAGTGTCAATTGAAAGAAAACTAAACTATCCCTAATTTAAAGGTTTCGATATTGATATCGATCTTGAAAATTTGATGAAAATATATTCAGCAAAATATTTAACCTAAAAATGTCATCATCAATGTCTAACCTGAAAAAATGTCATGTCATCTGAAAATGATGTCAATAACCTGAAAATCATTTTTTTTTTCACGTAACTCAACAAAGTGTCACCGATGTTTTTATAAAACCGTTCGTTGCATTGCAGAGGGAACGGTTCTTTATCAATGAGCGCGTTGTGTGCTACACTGAACGCGTCGCGTCGTCGCGTCGAGGGTGGAAACCAATCAGAACTGCAACATAAGTGGCCACGAGGTTAAGCGCAATGCTGATTGGTTCTTCATCGTCTACGCGACGAAGCGCCGGACTCTGAGAATACCATGGCGCTACTTGCGGTAACTCAAGGAAACTTGCGAGGAATGCGGGTGCGATGGAAAGGAATGCGGGCAGAAGACGACGATGAACACGTCGAGTGAGCGAAACGTGACCTTGAATGTTTTCAAATTGGCGTAGCATATATTTGATAGTTCTAAAAAAATCTGAAAAAATTACAGGCTCTACAAAACAGAACGTACTTTCTTCGTGCCAAATATGAGTTTATAATAAGTTCTCTTATTCGATAAAAAAATATTTATGGAATTGACGGGCCGAACTTTGGCGTAAAGTATTCGGTGCCGCTCGCGAATGCTTTTAAATGTATTTGGCGCGAAACTCTACCAGTGTAAATCCAATTTTATCGTTTCACCACGGAGATTGTATTACTAGTTGGAAACGGGTGATGCCTGCATCGTCGAATCCGTTGCGAAACAATTTTAGCCTCAGAAGCTATTTTTTTACTTATTTATAATTGCATGTTATGAAAATCAATGACATTTTGAAGAATTACCACGTTGACACGACTTATGTACGATGAATTGGTCACGATATAACCCAATAAAGGTAGTCGGGATATACCCTAATACCACCTACATTCATTGTTTACAACCGATGTGTAAATGTTTATTGGCAAAAAGCAAAAAACACGGTATTTCTTAATTTTTTGTGAGCAATCACATCGCGTAAGTGGAACTTAAATAGGAGTGCTTGTTTAATGGATATTACAAAAAAATGTCACCTGAAGGGTAGTTCACCCCCTTGAGGGGGTGCAACATTGCTGAACAATATTGTGTTGTCACCGTCCTTATATAGAATATGTTTATACAAAGTTTCGTCGAAATCCCTCCACTGCTTCTACGAAAAATATTTAAAAAACCGATTTTTCGCTAAACTTTGGGGGGTGGTTTCACTCCTTAAATGTGGACCATTGCAGATATAAGAAAACACGTGTCTCTTAGATTTTTGTGTTCTTCAACATATATGAAACTCAATAAGTTCGGAGGCGGACACTTCGGAATGTTTCCTTGAAGAAAATGAAATAAACTCCAGATTAAAGGGTTCATCAGAATGTGATGTATTCACCCGAGATAGAATTCGATTGTCCAACGAAATAGACCAAAAATAGTTTTTACAACAAGCCCAATGGCTAATACCCGACAATTATCCGGAGAGGAATAAAAGTTCAAAATGGTTTTTCCAATAATTAGCGAGAGAAGGAGAATTTAACAAATCGCCGAATGGCGGAAATCCGACATAAATTCGGACAGAGAACGCGTGCGACGCAGGCGAGCTAGCAAGGGATTAAATAATTCCTGACAATATCGCAGGAACAGTAAGAGTAAAAATACGACTTAAAAGGTGAGGAATAGAAGGGAATATAAAGTAACATAAGATGAAGGGACGCTCGCCAATTATACTAAAGGGGCACGCAAAAGTAAATGCGTCGTCGAGGCGCGTAAGATATAGATTCAAAAAATAAGCTACCGAGATATAATAATATTCAATACGACAAATAGGGGCAGATAATTAATAACTGTAAAATTGCGTTCCAGATGATATAGTGTTCGATCGGGAATTTTCTTCCGTCGGGAAGATTGTCGCGGAACACGCGAGGAACTTTTGTTAAATTACGGCTCATCGGGACTTTAAATTTTAAGATTCGCGATCTTAAAGGAGATGGCCAGCTCGAGGGACTTCCAACAAATTCAAATAAGGAATAGGATTCGAACTCTTCGTAGGAACTTTAATAAAAGACAGACCGGATATTGTGGCCTACAATAAGGTAATAAAAACGAGATAATGATTCGAGGAATATTACGGTAATATATACGCGAACCGAACTTGTTCTAACTGGAACGCCAAAGGGAGTCAAAAATTATAATTAATTAGAGAAGGAATTAAATCGCAAATATTCGCGAGTGGAACGAACTGTAAAGTGAACGCGGAACGGTCGATTCTCAGGCCTTCGCCAAGGGAATGGAACATAGAATAGATTCGAGAGAGGACCTTACGAAAAATATATGGAAGGCACTATCGCACTTTAAATCGTGCGTGAGAAAGAAAATACGGACGGTACGGAGGGACTTAGACTTTTTGGGCCGTTTTGATAAAGGGAAGATACAATAAAATAAGGCTAGAAATATATCTAAATTTCCGAAACGGCCTTTAGGAATATTCTAGACCCGAGGAATAAGACTTTTTATGGAAAGGTCCTCGTTACGAAATGATTAAAGAGAATCGCTCCGAAATCGGAAAAGTGGTAAACTTTAATGTACGTGGATGCAAATGAGAGAGGGAATCATTAATATCATACTCTACGGTCGAAAGTCGTCGCGATTTCGCCGGATAAGGAAATAGGAATGATTGGACGCGACAATCCGAGGGACATGCGAATTTCGCACCGTGGGGCTCGCTCCACGCTACGCGTTGCGGATACGGGCCGTTCGGCCCCGAGGGAAAATGAAAAGAAAATGCGCGTACGCAACGGTTGCCATGGGCGGCTCTCTGGCCACCTCGCAGCTTCCTCGCCTGTTGCCTCGCGAACTCGAGATTTTCTTCTAAAAGGTTCCGATCCAAATCGGGAATCGGGAGGATACACGGGTTCCGGATCAAGTGATCCGGGCCGCAAAAAGGGAAACTAACTACCGGAATATTTGTTCAATAAAACCCTGAAATTTGAAAAACCCGATGCCTCGCTGCGTGGTGCCGAAATCGGTAAAGTTTTTAGAAAAGGTTCCAGTTTCCTCGGGCCTCACACACTCTCCTCGTCCTCCCGGAATACGCGATTCTACGCAGTCGGTCCTAAGCGGCCCTCGAACCGGCGGAACGAAGAAAAAGCAAAGAGGGGCGGAGGAAAGGGTCACCCCTTGTGGCTGTTCTCCCCGAGAATATACCCGGGCCGTCGCCCCGCGCGATCGCGACCGGGTGCGACTGTCAGTCACCCCGCGCGACTAACTGGCCCTTGGAAAAAAAGAGAAAAGAGAAAGATACGAACGGAAAGCCCGAGATAGATAAACACAACTCTAATGGCGGGAGGAGGAAGGTTACCCGCGGTGTGGGCCCGGGCCCCGGTTACCTTAAAGACCCTTTGGGCTTACCGGCCCCGGCTCAGCGTGGCGGTCCTCCGGCGCTGGCGGCGGTGTCGGTCCGGATTCCAAGTGAGGGTGCAGGCGATGGCGATGAGGTGCGAGCGATTCACTAATTCCGGCCAAATTTTCCGGGCGAAGAAGAACGGACCGCGGCTTGCGGCCCGTTTTGTACGGGTTCCCCCTCCTTTGGTTCGGTGGCTTCCGCAGAGTCCCAATGGCCTAATTTTCCGGTTTATGGCCCAATTAGCGGCTTTGAGGCTCTTGACGGGGACCCTCGGCCGGCGCGCTCCCAGGATGGGGCACCGTCGGGGACCGGTGGGCTGCCGACTGGCGCTGTGCGCGAGGATCAGAGCCGGCACCTGTGAAGGTCTCCCCCCGTCGGGCCGGTCTGCGGATTTCCTGTTGATGGTAAAAGGTCCTGGCTGATGCTCCCGGTTGACCTGGGGCTCAATCAGAGCCGTGGCCCCAGGTGTCCTTCCGTCGAGGAGGCCGCCCTAGGTGGTCTCGGTGGTCCCCGAGGCTCCACGCGATCCCTATCATTGTGGTTCTTTTTGGCCCGTCCGCCACACCAATACATAGTCGCGGACGGGCTGCTCGGGAACCCAGAGACACCTCCTCGATGGTGTTGGCGATGTCCGGGACGTCGCAAGTGGGCTCCTGCCCGCCGGTCCAGTTCCTGGCCGGAAAGTCAGAGCCCTCTCCGCGGGCGGATCTCCTCACGCCGCCAGGGCGAACTGAGGCTCTGCCCCTGCGGATCCGACATCTGGCGGTCTCTGCAGATCCGACCTCTGCGTGGTCTAGGTGGCCCAAGGGGAGGAGCAGGTGCCATCCTCGGTGGTAATAGTTAGCCTCCGATGCCGCTCCCTAGGTCTTCCTCGTGGGTGCCCCGTAGTCGCTTATCCGGTCGATGCATTGACAGCCCTGGTGGTTCGTTTGGGGTTGTCCCGCGGCGGTCGAGCGTCGCGCGCGCCGCGCGCGCCGAGCCGGGCCGTTGCACTTACAGGCTACTCAATCTTGTAAGGCCTTGAAATGCTTAGATATTCGCACTAGGCGAAGGAAATTAAAATTTGGATGGAAAAGTTCTTAACATGGCTTAAGGCCAAAGAGACGATGGAAAAATGACACTGACTGTTTTAGGTTCTTTTAGGTACGCTACTAAAGAAAGGGATGATTTAATCGAATTCAAGGTACCTGGTTAGATCATTAAAACGCCTCTTTTCGGCAAAGGGAAAGAAAAGGTATCTCTTGGAAGTTTAAGTCTTCTGAACATTAATTAAATAAAACAAAGCCAGAGAAATAAGGGGTTCTCATCCTGAGGTCCTAACACGGTTTCTAGAGTTTGCGTTCCTTTATTGAAACAAAATAAAATAAATGAATACAAATGGCGAGAATGAAATAAATGTAATATATTGGCCAGTGGCCCCCACCGTCCCCGGCCCCTCAGCCACCGCCGCCCGGACCAGTGGTTCTTAGTGGCCGTTTTTGCGGCAGTAACACGATCCATTTTGTGACGGCATTTTCCCCAACGAAATGCACGTTACAATTGATATATGTAACTTGGTAAGTAGAATGTAAATGACATTACTATGGGTTATGTTTCTTTGAAACTCATACATTATTATTAANAAAAAAAATTGTTATTTCTCATTTTAAACATAGAGAAATTTTCAAAATGTACATAATTCAATACTACTCGTCGTAGCCCAAAACGCGCATATTCTTGTGATAAACGGGTTCGTAATCGCTTTCCTCACTTGAAGATATTAGAGTTGATTTATTTTTTGTTACCATGTCGGTGATAAGTTTTTGCGACCACGGTCGTTTGATCAGCTGCTTGTAAACGTCGCGATAGCCAGATATACACGATCGAAGCTCTTTTTGGAATTTCAAACTTCTTTCCGAATTGTTATCTATTTTAAGAAAATGCTTTTGCAATTTACTTTTAAGTTATTGAGAATGTCACTATCAGTTACGGTTTCGTCCTTAATCATTTCGATAAGATCATTTTCGCTAAAAGTGTCAAAACTTTCTCCGCAGATGTGATTTACTAGCGCTATGATTTCTGATGATAACGTGGACGTGTTTTCGGTTACATTCCATTTAATGACACAATAGAATCCCGATATTAATAAACCGCATAAAAAAAAAATCGCACAAAAAATCGCATAAAAAAGACCGCACAAAAACAGGTTTGACTGTACTTTACAAAATAATTTTTTTTAAGATTAGAATGAACTTGTATTTTTCATTTTACAATGATCTTCGTCAAAGCCGGAGTAGCGCTGTTTATCACATGAATTTTTTTTTATATACTCTCCAATTAGCATATTGAATTCTTTGGAGGTTGTTAGTGAGCGGTAGCGGCAATACGATAGCTTACTCGTCACCTGTTTCGACATTCAAAGTGTTAAAGAAATTATGTTACCATCAAATATTGAACAATCAGGAGTGTGCTTGCAGGGAGGATTGTTGCAATTTTCACGTGGTTTCCTTAAGAAGCACTCGTACTCGGAGGGACAGCCTAAATTCCTACATTTCTCGAACCACGTGTGCGCATCTAAGAAATGAATAACACAATTAATAAACGAACTGAATATAAAATTTAAATAATTGTTAAATAACATGGCAATACTTTCAATGAACTACGAAAATCTAACATTTACTTGAATTAGATTTGGATATTTAAAAGACAAACGCGAGATTATAATCAATCGTACCTATAATTTTGGCACAGCTTTTCACAAGTTTACAAGGCGGTCGTAAACAAAGGGACTCCCTAAGGATGCATTGATATCCTACAGGACACCGATGTCCTGTACAGGATGCAGCTCCTTCGTGGTATTCACGTTCTGAGACGCACCTGGCTAATTCCTGTTTGCATTCTGTGTAATCATTAAACCAATCAATGTACTCACACGGAACAAAATCTCTATTATACTCACATAGAATGTTTCCATATCTATGGAATGTTTCAGTATATCAGAAATTAAAAATATATGTATAAAATATGTTTACGAAATGTTCAAAATATTCTATTGGAACTTAGATGTGCATTATATTTATTAAATACAGTACTAGAACATCAAAATTGTCACCAATTAAAAACGTTTAATAAACGTCTAATATGTCTCTATTTAATAGGCACTTATATCTGAAGTATTACACATGCAAAAGATATCTACCCACACGGAACAAAAGTTCTATTATACGTATAATATATGTTCATGATACGTATTAAATATGTTACTAGAACATCCAAATTTGCACCAATTAAATACGTTTAGTAAACGTATAATATATCTCTATTTAACAGGAATTTGTATGTGTAGTATTTTACATGCAAAAAACATATAATGGATGTATGTTGTGCGTATATTAAGGGAAGAAAAACTGACCTATCAGAAACGTAAAATGTACATATATTTTATGTATGTAGATATACATTATTTTACTCGCATGACTGACAAATGTATGTTATACGTTACTAGAGCATCTACATATTCACCAATTAAATACGTTTAATAAACGTATAATACATCTCTATTTAATAGACTCCTGTATCTGCGATATCACACATGCAAAAGACATATAATGAACGTATGTTGTGTGTCTATTAAGGGAAGAAAAATTGATTTTACGTCTGCCACAGACGTTTATTACATCCTATGTAGACAAATATAAATTATTTTACTCGTATGTTTGATATACATACTTTATACGTTCCTAGAGCAACCACGTTTTCACCAATAAACGACGTATACTAAACATATAATATACTTCTATTTAAGGCGCACTTGTGTCTGATATATCACATATGCAAAAGATATGTAATATGTGTAAGTTGCGCGTATATTAAGGAAATGAACATTAATTTGCCGTATACATATAACATACATTCAGCTTATATACGTATAATAACAAACATACAGGGAAATTTATTTCTACCCATAAAGTACATATTACAACAAATGCTTGTAATATGTGTCTAAATGTATTCAAATAAAAAGGTTCATTAAATGCTTCTTTGCTGCATGTTTGTTATATGCTTCATTGGTGTGCGACCTGACTACTGCAGACTGAAAGGGAAGCTCATACAAAATCAAAATGATGTCAGGAGACATATCGTTTTGGCCGCGACGGTTTCCTTATACAAGTATTTGATTAAAAAAAATATAATTTATCCCGTTATTATTCACATTTGGACTAACCTAACCTTATTAACTGCAAAATTTACAGTAATATTAGATAATCTTTTCTTCAATAACAGTTTTTGAATTTTATTCAATTTAAATTCATGGCGGGAAATTTGCTAGTTCATATTTCCGGTACTATAGATCCAGAGGTCGCTGCAAACACTAGTCTCGAAGAATAACATGCGAGTGTCAGCCCCCTGGTCAACTTGCTCCGTATCTGGGGCAAGTTGTCCCACCACGCCGCCGTGCATAAATAACTTTTTCGTTAATTTTTTTGTCAAAGATTAAAGAATCTTGGTGTGCAATTATTGTACCTGAATGTACGAGCAACATTTCAATGTATAATACGTTAGAAAATTCTTATTACCTTCCTCACAATTAAACATTATCGAAAAAGTAGGTCAATTTGCCCCGGTCTCTCCTACGGATCATATATGTAACGAATATAATAAATGAATATCATGAATCCATCTCACGTCATTCGTTTTCACTCATTCCGCCAACATATGTTCTTTCATAATTTTTATCAATTGGTAATAACATCTACATTACTTGTTAACGTAAAGTAATTGTTTTTTGCTAAATTTACAACTTTTAAACAAATCCTTTCCATTGTACATTCTTAAATAATATACATAGTAAAAAGTAGCAATGGTATTAAACGTGGACTCTTTGAAACTTCAGCACGTGATTATGGGAGCCCTAAGAAAGAATGCGATGCTCGTGACATTTCATTAAAAAAAAAAATGTTTCTATTTATGGCAGACTAGAACCAAGGACACATATTTTTTTTTAATGAATTTCACGAGCATTGCGTTCTTCCTTAGGACCTCAATACTCGCGTGCTGAAATTTCAAATGATACGGTGCACCCAGTTTGGAGTAAAGTTTTATAAATATTTTGACGTTTTACATATATATATATAACCATTTCATAGCTCCTTAATTGATGTACACACGTATTTGTTACAAGTGTCTTCCATGAATACAATTGATATAAAAAGTTACTTTACTAAGTACATTCATTAGAAAATTTGTGACAACTTAACAAGAAATTACAGTCAAACCTGTTTTTGTGCGGTAGATAGGGACCGCAGAAAAAAAACCCGCACAAAAAAATATATTCAGAAACTTCGTAAATAGCTATAACAAATAATTTTTAGGAACATATTAAAGGCAATTTTTTTTATGCGGTGGAGTGGGACCGCATAAAAAAAGTCTTGGTTAGAAAATATTGCAAAGCTTTACGAAATAGCGAGAAAGTGCTTTCCAAACAAAATAAATAATTAAATTACACATGGAAATATTAAAAAAAATTGTTATTTCTCATTTTAAACATAGAGAAATTTTCAAAATGTACATAATTCAATACTACTC